>NC_141024.2:6165000-6417500 GCF_052040795.2 Danio rerio
ATAATTTTCAAATAACGTAAGGTCCAGATTTGGCTTCACTACTGTCTAATCTAATGTATATGCACAAATATAATATTGTAAAGCTTCCTATAGAAATATTCCTTATATTAAAATATAATTTTGTGAAGGGTGTACTCATATATTCAGAAATTGTATACATAATAAACTACAAAACTATATCTTAATTAAACTTTAAAGCCATTTGAATATGTTGCATTTACACCTACATCTTTTTTCTCTGCATAATTATTTTTTATTTATTTTGTTTATCTTATTGTTTTTTTACTAGTATTATTATTTTCATGTTATCTTATGCATGTTTTTGTTTTGTATATATGTGATAGTTTACTTTATGACCTTTGTACTTATTTCTTGTATATTTGTGTTTTCCTGATAGTTTCTTGTGTGGCGAATTCTATCAGTGTGTATCAATATTATTTCTGTTGCATTTATGGTCTTTCTGACCTAAAATATACCTAATAAAGCATCAAAAAAAACAACACACATAAAACATCTCAGTTTGTTTAGTGCTCAAATTCTAACGATAATTATAGAAAGAACAAAAATATTTGAATAAAATAATTTTATTTTAATTTGTTAGTCTAATGCAGTACACAATAATCTATCTATCTATCTATCTATCTATCTATCTATCTATCTATCTATCTATATATATATATATATATATATATATATATATATATAATTATTATTATTATACTTTTGATGTAAGAGGTTATTGGAAGCCAGTGTTATAACAGTACATTTGGACATATTTGGATGCATTTCCTACCTCAGGGTTATGGGACGCAGTGACCATGACTCCAATGGTAGATTTTGTCTTTTTGGACCTCAGGGTTGCCAAAAGTCCCATGCGGAACATGATGTGGTCCAGATGTTTGGCATTCGTGCGAAATCCAGCAGTGCCATACTGCAGCGTCAGACCCTCCGGCTTCGGGTGCAGCTTCGACTTCTGAGCGACTTCCTCAAACTCAGCCATTTCTGAAGATGAAGACAAAAGCAACTCTGTCTCATTATGCAATTATCCATTTTTGAGATATTTGTCTTTTCATGAATGTTCCTAAAATAGTTTATTTTTTATTATGCACTAATAATAAAAATAAATCTGAGCACAAACAAGCACTGAATAACTAGCACTTCTTGTGTATTGACTCTTCTTGTGGAATCGCTGAATGCTTCCTCAACTGCACACAGCTGTGGACAAAATTATTAAATAAATGACTAAATGTAAATATCTTTATTCAACAGAGAAAAAAAACTGTTTTTGGAATTATTAATGAATAAAACAGATTCACAATATCCCCTCTGTAAAAAAAAGAAATAATAATGAACCTGACTTGATATAATTTTTGAGTATGAAGTGTAAGCAAATCAGTGAATGTTTAATTATATAATGCCTCATTTGCATATTTAAACCTTACATAATATAAAAGAAGTTCACTATTCTTATGCATATATTGATAATCATTTAATAAAAAGGTCATTTTAGATAACACAAACACATCAATACTTTTTGCAATAATCTCCTTGATCCAGTTTAGATGTTTACATTTTGAACATTATAAATAAACCATGTACACTAACAGACAGTAAATACAGATATTAGCAGATTTAAATACAATCGGGAGACCTATACATAAAGATGTTAAAATATAAATATTAAAATCAATAACACAAGTCAATCTGAAATGAATGAATGGATCTCCTTATCACAAAACTGTAACGCATTATGCGGGAAAGCATAGTACTACGGAAAGCACACATACGCAACAAGATGTCTAAGAGTCATTGTTTTTGTAGTATTAAATATTTTAGTAAGAACACAGTTAATGAAGTTTATACTCACTCTTTACTAAGTGCTGTTTCTGCAAGCGAAGGGTTTGCGCAGCGCTTCCTGCTTCCCTGATTACGTGGCTACAGTGACGCTTGTCGCCACACCTCCTCATCTGACGTGGAAGAGTATAACCAAGATGATTTCTCTAATTTTATTTGATTTATTTTTATTTTGTTCATAACTGTTGTGAGATGTATTATCTTGCATTAAGTTTGTACATATTTACAATGAAAAAAAAAAAGAACTAAAGATAATTACTCCATACCAAATAACAAATAATTCTTCAATATCAGTTCTGTTCAACCCCCTGATTAAATTACATTACAGATTCCAGTATGTGCCTATAGAGAACGATCATTGCTGATTCTAAGATACTGAGATTTAAAAAATAATAATTGACAAATATAATTAATATTATATATATACATATATAGTTGAAGTCAAAATTATTACCCCCCCCGTTTATTTCCCCCCCAATTTCTGTTTAATAGAAGGATTATTTCAACACATAATAATTTTAATAACTAATTTATTTTATCTTTGCCATGATGACATTAAGTAATATTTCACTAGATTTTTTTCAAGGCACTTGAAGTGACATTTAAAGGCTTAACTAGGTTAATTAGGTTAACTAGGCAGGTTAGGGTAATTAGGCAAGTTATTGTATAATGATGGTTTGTTCTGTAGACTATCAGAAAAAATATAGCTTAAAGGGGCTAATACTTTTGAACTTAAAATGGATTTAAAAAAATAAAAAATTGCTTTTATTCTAGCTGAAATAAAACAAATAAGACTTTATCCAGAAGAAAAAATATTAAGACATACTGTAAAAATTTCCTACCTCTGTTAAACATAATTTGGGAAATATTTAAAAAAAATAATTCAAAAGGGGGCTAATAATTCTGACTTCAACTGTATATATGCTTTAAGTAAATATAATTATTTAAACTATCTAATTAATCTATTATTATAACATAAAATAGTATCTAATAAACAAAATTTGTAGATTGGTCAAACACCACTAACATCTTCAATATTTCTATTCTCATTTTAATTGTTTAACTTCAGAAGATTTGTAAATATGTTCACAGTAAATACACAGGTAATAATTGTATAAATTTTAAAGGTTTGTGTGTATATGTGTGTGTGTTGGGGGGTGGATAGGTCATTATCAGGCACATTTATAATAAATTAATTACTATAATATTATTATTTAGTTATATAAAAATTATGTGGGTGACACGATGGCTCATTGGTTAGCACTGCACAGCAATAAGGTCACTGGTTCGAGTCCTGGCTGGGTCAGTTGGCATTTTTGTGTAGAGTTGGTGTGGGTTTCCTCTGGGTGCTCTGGTTTCCCCCACAGTCCAAAGAAATGTGCTATAGGTGAATTGGATGAACTAAATTGTCCGTAGTGTACGTGTGTGACTGGGTGTTCCCCAGTACTGGGTTGCAGCTGGAAAGGCATCCACTGCGTAAAACATATACTGGATAAGTTAGCGGTTCATTCCGCTGTGGTGACCCCTGATGAATAAAGGAACTAAGCCGAAAGAAAATGAATGAATGAAAAATTATATGGAAATTATAATTATGTACCAGTTACATATAATTAAAATAGATATTCTCTATCTCTAACTCTATATTAGATTTAAATATTCTATTCATTTTATCGTTTTTATCCTCCTTGCACTGGCTGCCTGTTAAGTTTCGTATTGAATTTAAAATATTGCTTATTACCTATGAAGCTTTAAATAATCTCCTGTTTATCTAACCAAGCTCCTGTCTTGCCACAATCCAACACGTTCTCTCAAAACTCGGGGCTTCTGGTAGTACCTAGAATAGCAAAGTAAAGTAAAGGAGGTCGAGCCTTCTCATTTATGGCTCCCAAATTCTGGAATGGCCTTCCCGACAATATCCGAGGCTCAAACATACTCTCCCAATTCAAAACTAGATTAAAGACCTATAAACAGCAGCTACGCTAATTATTCTCTTCATTCTCTATTTCCACCTGGCGATACTCATCCCAAGGGATTCAGACTATGCAGCGCCACAGATTCCAGAGATGATCCCAAGGTTTCCATAATCCTGGACCAGGCCGTATCCTGAGCAGCTGCTGTGTTGGTCATGGAGGAGTGGAGAGCATGAGACTGATTCCTGTGATGCTCCAGGGACAGACAAGTCTTCGCTGAGGTCCAGCATTCTCCAGCGCCTAGACTGCAGCCCTGCACAAGACGTTTGAGCGGTGGAGAAATGGTCGTGCCCAACTGAGTTGGTTTCTCTCAAGGTTTTTTATCCGTTACTTTCACCAATTGGTGAAGTTTTTTCCTCGTCGCTGTCGCCACTGGCTTGCATGGTTCGGGATCTGTAGAGCTGCGCATCGATGGATTTGCTCTTCGGTGTTTGGACTCTCAGCAGTGATTATTAAACCACACTGAACTGAGCTAAACTGAACAACTTAAACACTGAAAACTGAACTGACACTGTTTCAGTTTACTATGATCTACTATGTGAAGCTGCTTTGACACAATGTACATTGTAAAAGCGCTATAGAAATAAAGGTGAATTGAACTAAATTATGAATAAATCTGATCGATTCATTTATTTAATTAGATTCACTCCAAGCACACGATCATCCAAAGGACTTTTACTTGAATATTGTCAGCCCTGGATGTGTTTTTGGGGTTCACTTTCAGCTGCGTAAACATGTTCAGAAAAAAAGACGAGGCAGATGTTGCAACTTTGTTTTGATTTCAGCAGGAATGGCTTCTTACATGCCTCTGCAGAGTCATTAAAACAAAACTCATTTCCCTCAACACACACACACACACACACACAATGTACAAAAGTAGACGAAAAACACAGCAAGGGGTCTTTTATGGTTTGAAAGAAACTGACAGCCAGATACAGAACAAGAAGAGAGAGAGAGAGAGAGAGAGAGAGAGAGAGAGAGAGATTTTGATTGATTTTACAAATCCTTTTATTAACAAGCAATTATTTAACAATTGATTTACAGCTCAAAACAATTCATTTATAAAAAACAGCTCTTCATTAAAGACAGAACACAAGCCATCATCGCAACACCATTCAATTTTAAACACATTAATTGCTTTCATCATTTTATAGTAATTAAAATCAACAATAATTCTTGATTTTACTAGGTTTTTAAAAACTACTACAATGTTTTTACCATTCCTCTTTTCTATTTCATTTTTTCTTGTAATATAAATAGCTGATTTTGCTTGACCAAAAATAAAATTCAATAATTGACATTTATATTTGTTTTGTCTTTTATATTTAAAACCTAATATAAAACATTGTTTCGTAAATAAAAAACCAAGTAAAGAAACTAAAACATTTAAAAGATCAAACAGAGGAGCAAGTCTTTTACAATACATAAAACAGTGAAAAATTGTTTCCCTTTCTAAACAAAACGGACATTGATCACTCACACTAGAATTTATTTTAGTCACAAATGCATTAACAGCTATAGCACCATGTAAAATTCTCCACTGCAAATCCCCCGATCTTTTATTCAATGGTGGTTTATACAATATTCTCCATTCTGGTTTTTCTTCTTCTACTAAACACAGTTTATCTCTCCACACAGTGTCAGATCTCTCTTTTAAAGTACACTTATTATTTAGTTTCACAATATTTTTATAAAGCACTTTCCCTTTAACTGTACTAAAATCAACATTCCCATTTTCCTTAAAACATAACAATGGACTATTAATCCCAGAATTTTCAATCTTAGGTGTAAGTCTAATGTCTGGGAAACAATCTTTATCATTAGGGAAAATAATACCTTGACTGTAACCTTCAATTAAAATTTTTTCTTTTTCATTTAAAAAACTTTCCAAAACATTCAAAAATTTTGTAACAAACCTCACCGATCTAATTCCCATATATAAAGCAACATTTTCTGCATCTCTTAGTCCAAAACCCGCCTTGTCAACAATGTCTCTTAGTTTGGTCATTTTGTTGGAAATAAGCAATTCTTTTAGTCCTGGGGTATCATCTTTTGTTACATCAAGGCGACTGCCAAGAAGTACTGGTTCTTCAAGCAGCCAGAAAAGAGATGTTGTTGAATCTGCCTGCGAATGTTTAAAAAGTCCCCATACTTTAAAAATACTTTTGTAAAAAGAAGGTATTCCAGTCAGATCTAGATGCACATTATCTGTCAAAAAAAGTGACGCATGAAGATTCAAGCCATTTATTCCACGTAGGATGCATTGAGCTAAAGGCCTCCACACGAGATTTTCAGGCCCATACAACAACTTCTGAACGAATTGTAGTCTATATGTGGCTCCCCTGCTCACAAGATTCACCAACCCTTGGCCACCTTCATCTCTTGGCAGAAACAGAACACTTTGAGGTGTCCAGTGCAAATTGTCCCAAAAGAAGTTGACCAGTTCTCCTTGAATTTTTGGTAAGAGTCCAGCAGGTGGATCAACACAAGCAAGTTTATGCCACATAGAGGAACTCACCAAATTGTTAATAATGAGTGTTCGTCCTCTGTAAGAAAGTTGTGGAAGCAACCATTTCCACTTCTGTAAACGACTTTGAATTTTTTCAAGCAATCCGTTCCAGTTTTGTTGAACAAAGTCATTTTCACCTAGGTAAACTCCAAGGTATTTTAAAAAACCCCTCTTCCATTTTAATCCTCCAGGTAATAAGGGAGGGTCTCTTTTCCAGTCACCTATGAGAAGTGCTTCACTTTTTTCCCAATTAACTTTAGCAGAAGAAATCTTTTTAAAATTGCTAATAATACATTCCAGTCTTCTTACATCATCAGTGTTAGTTATAAAAACAATAACATCATCTGCATATGCTGAAAGTTGCACTTGAGCATTACAGTGGGGTATAGAAAAACCTTTTAATTCCGCTCTTATTCTGTGTAGAAGAGGTTCAATGGCAATGGAATATAACATTCCTGACATAGCACAACCCTGTCTAACACCTCTCTGTACATCAAAAGGAGCGCTTAAACCACCATTGATTTTGAGTACACTTTGAATGTTACTATACATTACCTCAATCATTTTTATAAAATGAGTACTAAAACCAAAAACCTTTAAAACTTTTTTCAAATACTCATGTTCAACACGATCAAAAGCTTTCTCTTGATCTAATGAGATCAATCCACAATTAATACCAAATAATTTAGCAACTTCTAACGCATCCCTAATTAAAAAAATATTATCAAAAATTGATCTATTTGGTATAGAGTAATTTTGATTAGGCTGTATAATTTGGTCCAGTACTTTACTTAGTCTTACAGCTAAAGCCTTTGATAAAATTTTATAATCTGAACACAAAAGTGACACAGGTCTCCAGTTACCTATTTTTTGAAGATCTCCTTTTTTGGGTAAAAGAGTAATAACTGCTCTTCTACAACTCAAAGGCAATGATCCTTTATTTAAACTGTCATTTAAAACTAAAAACAAATCTTCACCAATCACTGGCCATAAAACTTTATAAAAATCAACAGGAATTCCATCAATGCCAGGCGATTTGCCATTTTCCATGCTCATCATTACTGTATATAATTCATCTTGTGATATAGGCAGCTCAAGCATTGCATTGGATTCATCATCAACTTTAGAGAGATTTTCAAAAAAAACTGAGTTTTCAACATTCCTCTGTAATACTTCACATTTATATAAAGATGAATAAAAATTAACTGCATATTTGCGAATCTTACTAGAATCTGTAATATCTTCTCCTGTTTCAGACTTTAGTGAATGTATTAATCGGCTTTTTCCATTCTTTTTTTCCAAATTGAAGAAAAATTTTGAAGGTGCATCCATTTCTGAAATATTTTGAAACCGAGAACGTATTAAAGCACCCTTTGCTTTTACATTCAATAAATCTGCAAGTAAATCTTTTTTAGTTTTACTTTCTTCAAAATCAGTGCTATTATTTGTAGAAGCTGTTGTATTTAAAAGTTCTGTTATACTTTTTTCTAACTCTTTCATTGCTCGCATTGTTTCTTTAGTAACATTAAAAGTGTACTCTTTACATAACTGTTTAATTTGTATTTTCCCGCAATCCCACCATTGTTGCAGTGAAGAATACATTTGTTTTTGCTTTTTAAAATTTTCCCAAAAAACAGAAAAAAATTCTTTAAAATTTTCATCATTTAAAAGTGATGTATTAAAGTGCCAGTATGCACTTTTTACTTTCACCGAATTGACAAAAATCTTACAAATAACCGAACAGTGGTCAGAAAACCCAACAGGAATTATACGACAATCTTTGACATAATTTATTTGAAACTTAAACATATAGAACCTGTCAAGTCTTGCCATAGAAATTTGGTTATCTTTGCTATGTACCCAAGTATATTGTCTATCATTTAAATGTACATTTCTCCACACATCACATAAATCACAAACTTGTACTAAATTCTTCATTTCTTTCTGCGAAGCATTATGTGGTTCTAAATGATTTCTATCCATTTTATCATTTTCTGTGCAATTAAAATCTCCACCTAAAAACAATAAATCTTCTGAATCTACATTATTGATAACATCACAAAACTTCTTTAAAAAAATTATTCTTTCAGCTCCTTTATTAGGAGCATAAATATTTAAAAACACCATTGTTGCATGTTCAAACTTGACTTTGACTTTCAAAAAACGGCCTTTAACTATTTCTTCTGTTTCAACAGACAGTGGAGACACTGTCTTAGAAAACAAAACAGCTACTCCTCCACTGTTGTAAGCCAAATGGCTCATAAAAATCTGACCATCCCAATCTTTCTTCCAGTTTATTTCATTAAGATTGTCACTATGTGATTCTTGAATAAACGTGACATCTAGGCGTTTCATTTTTATGAATTCAAATAAACACATTCTTTTCTGACTGTCTCTAGCACCATTTAAATTGAGAGTTCCAATGTTAAACACCCTCATAGTAAATGATGTTTTAAAAATAAAAGAAACAATCAGAAATACTGCAACCTTAACCAAGAACAAATTACACCAAATCTGGTTTTTCATCATTAAGGAGGTTTTTTTTCTTTACTTTACCCACTAATTTCCTTAGACGATAAACCTCTGTGTCTATGAATGCACCTTCTCTAGTCAGAATCTTTACATCTTTCACGAAAGCAGAAACATCTTCAAAATAATCTTCAGCCTCCACGTTTGGTAAAAATTTTGTTTCCCTCAGAAATTTCTTGATTCCCTCAGCCGTATATCTTTGTGTTTGACTTTCACTTTCATTTTGCGATGAAAAGGAATAAACTGAAGAACTGGAATCAGAAGAATCAGCATCGTTATCTGATATTATATAATCAGCCTTACTCTTGTCTTTTTTTGCTTGTTTGATCATTTTGTTTTCACTGACTTTTTTTCTTTTATTAGGAACTTTAAAGATTTGCTCTGGTTCAATTTCCATTTCCACTATCCCTTCACCTGTACTTTCCTTAGCTGTTCCAGCTGTGGAAAAAGTTGCCTTTTGGCTACTTGTGTCATCCTTAGAATTAATTGAGGTTTGAACAGCAGACGAGCCTGCTACTACCTCTGCCATAGTAGGAGCCACCGCACCTCCCCCGCCTCTCTCCTCAGAGACCGCAGCATCAGCCGCAGGTGCAGCGGCATCTACCGCGACAGACGCAGCCGCAGAAGACTCGCCTTGTACGTCTCCCTGACCTGTCTCACCTCCACTTGTACACGATCGAATTAAATGCCCAATTTTTCCGCACCCGAAGCACTTCATTATGCTCTCGGATGTTGCGTAAATGGTGTAATTGAACCCATCTACTTTGACATTAAACGATAGGTTTAATTCGTCATTGTTGTCTTTCAGAATCATATAAACTTGTCTTCTAAAAGACATCACATGTTTAAGCATGGGTGATTTACACCCAAGAGCTATTTTCCTGATCGGTGAAATTAATTTGCCAAAAGAAGATAATTCTTTTGCAATGCATGCATCGGAAACAAACGGAGGTATGTTTGACACAATAATTTTCCTGGATGGACTACTAAGAGGAAGTACAGGTATGAGTTCATCATTTATCACCACTCCTTTTTGCACAATCTCATTAGTTTTTTCTATCGTGTTCAAAAACAAAACAACCGCATTGTTCATCCTAGAAGCTGAAACCACCGATGAACATCCCACTACTTCGCCAACCGCTAGAATACAATCCTCCACACTGGCCTTACACATGATTTTAATTCCATGACGCCGAGTCAAACTTTCACAAACTGCGTCTCCTGACGACGCCATACCTCCCGGCAACAAAACACGCCGGGAGTAAACTCACTACACTCACAAACACTAACCAACAGCACACGTATACAAACAACAAACAAAGAAAGAAAAGTTAGAAAGAGAACCATTCAAACTCACCGCACTTTCCCAACACTCGCTCACCACACACTCGCTCAGGCACATGCGCACACGCACAGAGAGAGAGAGAGAGAGAGAGAGAGAGAGAAAGTTTGTGGGCCCCTTGCCAATAACTGTTTACTGTTGAGCTTTGGGTTTGACCCCTCACACACACACTCAAACCAACACTATGAAAGAGCTTTCAGTAATCTGCACGGTAGACTTAAAAGCATTAGCGCTGAAATACTCTATGCATTCCCTTTAAGTTGTGCACGTAAAGTTGATGTTGAGAAGAAACGTGAACTCCGCAGCTGCTTCAACAACAAGAGGAGGTCCTCATGGTGGATTCCTGCGTCCCGCTGTGCACACTGGAGCTAAACACATACAGCGCACAATGACACATGGCTTTCCCCCGTCTAAAAGGCTTTAATTGCGTGTGTTGATGAATCTGGAGAAGACTGCTGGCTTTGTTCCTTGCCTGAGCTCTGAACTGGACGGTGCTCTGGTTTCCAGTTTCCAGGGATACTCTACATGGGGAAAAAAGGAGCAAAACAAGCAGCATAAAGAGCAGGAGGGGAAAATCATAGTGCCTTCCGATTAAACTGACTGGTGAGTAGAAGAACAAAAAAGATTGAAATAGGTTTTATATTTGTACTTTAAGGGATAGTTCACCCAAAAATGAATATTATGTCATTTACTCACACTGCTGTTGTCACAAACCTTGTTTCAGTAATACTTTAAAATGAAGGTCCATCAGTTAATATATTTACTAACATGAGCAAACAATTAGTAAGACATTTATTATAGTATTAATTCATCTTTGTTAACATTAGCATTCATATTAACTCATGGTTAGGCCCACACGGAATCTGCGCGCGAAGAATTACGCAGATTTTCCGCAGATTTCTGCAGATTTTTAGCCCATCATTATTTTCTGTTTATTTACTTGAGTAAATGTGTAAATCTAAATTTATTCCGTTTTTATTCAGTAATTTATTACTTTTTATTTCATATATTAAGGTTTTAGTTATGATGCACTGAAAATTGTATCATAAAATTATTCAGAGATAATTCCTTGGATTTAATTATTTTTTTACTTTAAGTGGTTATAAACAATTTATTTGTGCTGAATTTAAACAAACAAATTAAGTTGAACATTATTAAACTTAATTTGTTTGTTTAAATTCAACACAAATAAATTGTTTGCAACAGGTCTGCATGCAACACTTTTTTCAGTGTACTCCGCTGGATACTCCCAAAATAATTCAGCAGAAATCCGCAGATTTTTACCAAAATTCTCAGCAGAAACAGCAAAAAACGTCCGCAGATTCCGTCTGGCCCTGTTTATGGTGCATTAACTAATGTTAACAAACACAACTTTGGATTTTAATAACGCATTAGTTAATGTTGAACTATATAATTTATGCTTAGTTAAGGTAAGTAAATGCATCAACTATAACATTAAATAAGAGATTCCAAAGTGTTACCTTTGTTTCTTTTATTGAAGATGTTTTGAAGAAAGCTGAAAGCCATTGACTTCTCCATTTGTTTTTTTCTCTCTCTGTGGAAGTAAATGGTTAATGGTTTCCAGCTTTCTTTAAAATATCTTCTTTTAGGTTCAGCAGAAACAAGAAACTATTATAATGTTTGAGTAAACTTTGAGTACATTTTAATATTGGGTGAACTGTCCCTTTAAATGCAGGTTTTTATGTGCAGTTGAATTGTTTATCATGCAATGCCTCTCAGAGTTTATGATTGGTATAACTAAATATGCAGTCACTTTAAATGATTTATGTCTTGTTCGTTTATGATTTCCTATAGCTATCAATATTCTCAGGACATTTGGCTTATGTTCTGACAAGTTTCACAAATGTTCTTCTAGTTTCATTAACAGAACGTTCACTCAAGCTCTGCAATAATTTTTTATATAACACTTTAGCATATGTCTTAGCATTTTTTAAATCTTTTTTATTCTTAAACATTTCAGTTTGATGTTTATATTTTGTTCAGAACACATTCAAAAGTAAAAATCCTTTAAAATCTTCATGGAATGTTGTCAATAAAAGTCTATGTAAGAATTTTCATCATGTATTTACTGCTTTTTTATTGCCAATGCATAAAAAGCCTCTAATAAAACAAAAGAAAACAAAACAAGCCCCTGTAAGACTAAAAGACTGCACCGATTTTAATGTGAAAGAAGTTTTAAAGCTTCTTTTCCATAAACAAATGCATATAATGTTCAGGATAATGCTGTTTTTTTCATGCTGAAAAAAAACCCTCATAACATTTGTAACAGATATAATGCTTATGACGTACAGGTAAATGAAAACAAGAGCGGTCTAGATACAGACCTGGTGCAGTTGCAATCTGAGCTACATCCAATGCCCCTCACAGAGACGTCACTATTTCCACTGCATCGTGTCTGACATTGCATCACTAAGATATGCAGTCTCAGGCTGCATCATCAAGACTGCATCCAGTTAGAAGAAAATAACAGAAACAGAAGAAGAAAAAAATCTGACTCATAAAGGTTTAAAACCACACGAGGGGCTTCATTTTTGGGTTTTTCAACTTTTCAGCATTTGTTTTTATGTTTGTTTAAAGAGCATTCAGATTTTTTGTTTGCTCAAAGTTCAGTTCAATTCAATTCAAGTTTATTTGCACAGCGCTTTTACAATAATTACTGTTGCAAAATGAATATTACTGCATTACAATCAAATTCAGAAAAGTGAAGGTTATTAGTTGCCATAACTTTTTTAGTTAATAATAACTTTAATTATCAAGTAGCTAATAGCTTTTAACAGTTAAATTAATTATATATAAACATAGTTAATCTCCAGTTATATAGTATATTGGTGATATCTATGTGTGCATGTTCAATGAAGCCTAAGAAGCTCATCTGTTGTATTTTATTGCATCTTGAAGATCCGAATTGGCCAGCGAGAGATGGAGGTCTCTAGAAGAGCGGCTAACACTGATAAAGTGTGCACTGATGGTGGAAGTGAGAAAGTTGTGAAAGATGATGCGGTTCACCTGAGGAGGAGGATCGGCCTGCTGCCAGCCATCTCCTTCATCATCGGCACTGTGGTGGGCAGCGGCATCTTCATCGCACCCAAAGGTGTCCTGATGAACTCGGGCAGTGTGGGACTGTCCCTGCTGGTCTGGGCTCTGTGTGGTGTCCTCTCCACTTGCGGTGAGGAGCATTCAGTTCAGCTGCTGCTGCTGAAGAAACACTAAAAGAAAGATTAATCAATCAATCATTTTCCTTTGAGTTACTCCCTTATTTATCAGGAATGAACCGCCAACTTATCCAGCATATCTTTCACACGCCGTATGCCCTTACAGCTGCAACCCAGTACTAGGAAACACCCGTACACTCTCGGATTCACACAAGCATTCATAGACTATGGCATATTTTGTATAGCGCATGTCTTTGGACTGTGTAAAAGACCGGAGCACCCACGGAAAACCTACACCAACATGGGGAGAACATGCAAAGTCCACACAGAAATGCCAACTGACCCAGCTGGGACTCAAATCAGCAACCTTCTTGCTGTTAGGCAACAGTGCTAACCACTAAGCCACCGTGCCACACCAAATCATTCATTCATTCATTTTCTTGTCGGCTTAGTCCCTTTATTAATCTGGGGTCGCCACAGCGGAATGAACCGCCAACTTATCCAGCAAGTTTTTACGCAGGCGGATGCCCTTCCAGCCGCAACCCATCTCTGGGAAACATCCACACACACATTCACACACACACTCATACACTACGGACAATTTAGCCTACCCAATTCACCTGTACCGCATGTCTTTAGACTGTGGGGGAAACCGGAGCACCCGGAGGAAACCCACGCGAAGACAGGGAGAACATGCAAACTCCACACAGAAACGCCAACTGAGCCATGGTTTGAACCTCACACCAAATCATCATATAAAAAATATTTTGGAAGAATTATATAACTTGGAACACTGAATATAAAGTACATACATACATTCATATACAATTCCTACTGAAGTGTTGATCAAAATGAAGCAACCTTGGTGGAAAATCTTTTAAAGACATGACGAAATCTTACACTGTAAAACATTTCCAGATATACTCAAAAGCCAACCTTTGTTTAAGCTTATAGTCAATGGATTACTTTAGGTTACATTTTTAGACAAGTATAAACTGGAGTTCAAAATCCAAAACCTGGTCTAAACGATAAGCTTTTAAGTGATACTGTAGTCAGACCATTTACTCACCCTCATGCATCCAAACCTGTCATAGTTTCTTATTTCACTCGAACACAAAACAAGATATTTAAAATCTGTTAATAACTGACTGAATAATGATGATTTGTTCGCAGTTTTAATTGTTTTTTACATTCTCTTCAGGAGCTTTGTGTTATGCTGAGCTGGGTACGAGCTTTACTAAATCAGGTGGGCATTACACATACCTGCTGGAGACTCTTGGTCCGCTGCCTGCCTTCCTGCGACTGTGGACTGAGTACATATTTATTAGGTGTGTTTGTGTGTGTGTCCTTTCTTTGCTTATTGTGATTCCTTCTTGTTAGAACAACATACTTCAACGGTGGATTGATTACATTAGGAACTGGGAACATTTTTGTATTTCAACTACTCAATTTTAATAAAATGTTATGTTTAAACTGGTGGGACGGGGGCTCAGTGGTTAGCACTGTCGCCTCACAGCAAGATGGTTGTTGGTTTGAGCCCCATCTGGGCTATTTGGCATTTCTGTGTGGAGTTTGCATGTTCTCCCCGTGTTGGTGTGGATGTCCTCTGAGTGCTTCGGTTTCCCCCACAGTCCATACATATGCGCTATAGGGGAATTGGCCGTAGTGTATGAGTGCGAGTGGATGAGAGTGTATGGATGTTTCCCAGTATTGGGTTGCGGTCGAAAGGGCATCCGCTGCGTAAAAATATCCTGGAATTGTCAGCAGTTCATTCTGCTGTGGCGACCTCTTAAATAAACACAAAGGAAAATGAATGAATAAATGTTTAAACATGCAAATGGAGCATGTTGTGTTAAATATGAATCCATTTTAGCCCAAAAATCTGAACAATGGATGGAGTCAAGTTGCTTTTTTCTACAGTGGAAATATCGGGATTCAAAAAAATAATGCAAACATCCAAAAACTATTTTAATTTAGAATAAAATAATGTATATAATCTGCCATTATATATAAACGACACAATCTCACGGCAATTCGTAACATTTTCATTTAGTGGCTAATTCGTATGAATTCGTCCGATCTAATTCGTACAATTTAGTACGATTTGCTTATCCCCCAATGACGGTTGGGGTTAGGGGTGGGGTCAGGTGCCACGCCTCCTTTTTAAAATCGTACCATTTCGTACGACTGAACTCGTACGAATTTGTACGAATTAGCCACTAAACTGGCAAAACGTAAAATACTTACGTTTTCTCGTGAGATCAGGTTGATATAAACATTTAAAAATTTATTTTTGAGAAATGCACCAAAGAAGTATATTGTAACCAAAATCTGCAAAACACAAACTGATGAAGTGTGACAAAAAAAAACATAAAAAAAATTATTCATTGGATTTACTACATTTATTTAGGGTAAGTGGTTGCAAACAATTTATATGGGCTGAATTTAAACAAACATATTAATTTCTGCACATTACTAAATTTTATTTGTTTGTTTAAATTCAGCCCATCTAAATTTTCATTTTTGAAATTTTTTTTTTTCACTGAACTTAAAAGGGTATTTAAAAAGTTTTCTTTCCATTAGACATTAAAACCTCTTAATTAAAAGCGGAGAAATTGACGAGTGCAGTGTTTTCTCACTTGTAATTAATTGTCATTTCAGACCTGCAGTGGCCTCGTACGTGTCTCTGGCTTTCGGCCGTTACGTGGTGGAGCCATTTTTCATGCCGTGTGTCGCTCCGACAGTTCTAGTCAAAATGGTCAGCATGCTGGGAGTCAGTGAGTGACGTTTCTATATAATTCATTTCTAGTTCACAGTCAAATAAATCTTGAAGTGGTGTTAAAACTGTATATTCTTCCTAGCATTTGTGGTGGCGGTGAACTGCTGGAGTGTGTCTTTAGCTGCTCGTACGCAGGTCTCGCTGACCTTCATCAAGATGTTTGCTCTGGTTTTGATCATCATCCCGGGAATCATGGCTCTGGCCAACGGTCGGAATCACACACTGCATTAAGCTACATTACATACAGCTAGGGGTGGACTGGCCATAGGGAGCACCGGGACATTTCCCAGTGGCCTGATGGTCAACTTACCGATCCATACCCATAGCATAAATGTGTATCTATTGAGTACATCACAATTTAATGATGACAAATGGGATTTGGGGTCAAACTAGAATTCACTAATGATCCGTTTAATTAAAAACATTGATTTGATACATTAAATTAATTTTAATTAAAATGTTTAATTTAAAAAATAAATTTTTTTTTTGGCATTTGTAAAACATTTCCAAGGTTTGGTTCCCATAAATAAAAAATTGCACATTGAAATGAACCAAAATGCGAGAACAGAGGTGGGAAATTTTATTTCTGCTTTCAGGGAACACCAAAAACTTCCAGAATGCCTTTGAATCTGATTCTGTATCTCTGACTAAACTACCCCTGGCCTTTTACTCAGGTCTTTATGCATACGGTGGATGGTGAGTATCATCACATTCAAATATATCGAAAAATCGAAATCAAAGGACTAAAATAAATTACATGTTTGTTTTTGCTTGCAGGTTTTATTTAAATTTTATAACCGAAGAGGTAATTAACCCCAACAGGTAATCAGTCCTCTATGCTGTACAATATTGTTATCTTCTTTAAATATTTGTCATTATTTTTTATATTTCATATATTGTTCTCAGGACCGTCCCATTGGCCATCATTTTCTCAATGGTGACTGTTACTGTGTTCTATGTGCTGGTCAATGTGGCTTATTACACAATGATGACCGCAAATGAGTTGCTGGTATCAGATGCAGTAGCAGTGGTGAGTACTGCTGGATTACACTTTTTAAATAGGTTTAATTTGAGAATAAATATCATGATTTTGCTGTCTTTAATGCATCGCAGACATTTGCAAACCGGGCACTTCAAGGTGTCGCTCCTGCAATACCTGTATTAGTGGCTCTTTCCTGCCTTGGAGCTCTGAATGGAGGGTTTTTTGGCTCACCAAGGTGGGATTTAAGAGATCTAAATTGGTTTGTAATAACTCTGACAGGTTAAAAGTGATGTTTTTATGACTCTGTTCATGCAGGATGTTGTTTGTGGGAGCCAGAGAGGGTCATTTACCGGCGATCTTCTCCATGATCCATATTCGCAGACAAACACCACTGCCAGCCGTGCTGTTTCTGGTACAGTCTAATAACGTCTATTCTTTTAGATGCATGAATTATATTCTTATACGTTTTATATAATTGAATTCTTTTTTTTTTTTTTACTTATGAATTTATTTATACATTATTCTAACCTTTTAATTATGTATTTTAGGTAGTATTTAGACAAAATGCTAGTGACATTTTCCAAAATCATTATTTATCAAGCTCCCTCTTTCACCTCAGTATCCTCTGGTGATCGTAATGATGGCGAGAGGAGAAATCTTCCAGCTCATCAACTTTGCCTCTTTCTCCCGTTGGCTCTTCATTGCGCTGGCGACTTTAGGGTTGATCATCCACCGCTACAGATTTCCAGAACATCCCAGACCTTTCAAGGTTTAATTAAAAGCAATGATCCAATTACTGATAACCTATACATGTCATAAATGAGTTGATTAAACTTTGTGTTGACTGTGTTCAGGTCCCTATAGCAGTGGCGGTGGTCTTTACCATAGTATGTTTCTTCATTGTTGGCCTGTCCTTGTATTCGGACCCCTGGAACACCGGCGGCAGCTGCGCCCTCACAATCTCTGGAGTCCCGGTGTATTACCTGACGGTCAAGAAGTCATGCATACCTGAACGCTGGAAAAAAGCCTTCAGTGAGTGATGCGCACAAGGTAAACTTTAAGAACAAGAAGAGCACAATACTGACCTCCATCTCATTGTGTGCAGATTATGTCAGTGAAAAGCTGCAGATTCTCCTAGAAGTGGCGCAGCAGGAAGTTCAGACCTACTGATCGACCAAACATGATACCAAACAACCGCAAAAGGCATCAAGCTTTTACATTTTATTGGTGCTTGTTAGTTTGTGCAATGGTTTATAACATTGGGAAGATGAAAAAACAAATTTTGAGAATCCAAAAGCATCATTGTAATGAAGTCTGTTAGAATACAGTTAGCATGCCTGTAAAAACGCTGAGCTCCACACAATTCCTATGTTTCACAACACAAATGGATTAAAGGGCATCTATTTTACCACTTTTACAAGATGTAAGATAAGTCTTTGGCGTCTCCACAATGTGTCTGTAAAGTTTCAGCTCAAAATACCCATCAGATTATTTATTATAGCCTCCAGATTATGCCCATTTTGGTGTCTTGAGTATAGATGTTTTTGTAGCCCGGTGGCTTTAAATGCAAATGAGCTGCTTCTCTCTGCCCACCACTCGCACATGCATATCTGGTTCTCCTGCGTTACATCAGATAAACAGCAGTCAAAGACAGACACTGATGAAGCTGAAACAGCTCAGAGTCAAAAATGAAAAAGTTTATTTCACGTGTTTGTGGTGGAGTTTAATCAAGCCTTTCTGAAATGATGAGTCCCACACAAATGTCTTTGCTGACAACACACACACACACACAAAATATCGCTTACTGACACCATGCTTATTTGCAAAATAATATTCTGTGGACCTGTGTATACATAATATTATAGAAACATGGCACCTGTCAATCAATTTGGTGGACGGGGAAAACTGCACTGCTTCATCACGCTGCGGCCTCAAAATCACTGGGCTTTGGCTCCTATTTTAACATCAGCAAATTTTTAAAAAAGAGACTTCTCGTGTTTATATCACTCCAATATGACTGGATACACTATACAAACAGCTTACAAAAGTTGGTTTACATCTGAGTTACCCTTTGAATTACCTTAATTGTTTTTTGCAAATTTAAGTGGATTGAACATAAGACAATTAAGTTGGCTTCCAAAAACCTCAAGAATTGTGTTGATTTGGCTCATTTTAAATAAGCAGTTTGAACAACCAGCAAAAATCATTGTTTGGGTGTATAATTAATAAGTTATGGAAAACTTTGTTTTGCTTATTTTTTAAATATTTGTTACCCTGAACCACAAAAACAGTCATGAGGGTAAATTTTAGAAAATTAGATTTTAAATGATCTGAATATATAAGCTGGTTTATGATGAGTTAGGATGGGACAATATTCGGCTGACAGAACTTGTTGCAGACACAAGTTGGAAACCTGGAAGCTGATGCTATTGTAAAATAATCAACATTTTATTCAAAGTAGGGCTGGGCGATATGGCAAATATGTTGATATTTTTTACCCATATTTACAGCGATAATTATATATATTTCAATATAAGTTGTTAATGCTTCCACATTTATAAGAGTCTCTCAATAATGACTGAAGCCACAAAAATGAGAGGGTCCATTAAATGGTTTAACATTTTTGCCCAATAAATTTTCGTTGGCCAAAAATTGGGTACATCTCTAAAATCAACACACTTTTAGATTCCCATTGTAGCACATTTCTGCTGTGTGATTGGCTCTTAGATCAGTATAGAGTAATAAAGTCCAGAGCTTATCATTGTTATTGACATGAATTTTATCATGATTCGATATAATATCATTTATCAGCCCAGCCCTAAATCAAAGTCAGCAAAGATATGATCTCTTCATGATGAACTTTATAAATACACATTTGTGAAATATTATAAAGTAAGTTCCTCCTTTATTCTAAAAAAAAAAAGAATAAATAACCACAACACAGAGAAAAACCAAAATGTAAGCTTTGTTGGAAATGACGATTGGAGTTCCTGGTTAAAGCCTGTTTTATTGCTGTGTAAATGCCAAGTAGACAACAAAGTTCATATTTCATGACGGTATTCAACAGTATTACAAAAAACACCCTGTTATTTCACGGGCAAAAGATTTGAAAGATCTGTAGAAATGTTATGCTGTTGAAAAACTGTCATACCAACACATATTGCATACAGAAAAGCTCTTAATGTACTGAAAAAGACGGATTTTTCTGTGCATGAATGTACTATTTTGGCATAAAGTATTTAATTTCTAATGCTTATATGCAAGCAAGCCATCATATCATCCCACATCTGTCAAACATGTAGATCTGATATGTATATTTTTAAGACACCTTGCTGTATTTCTTTTGTACATTGGAATAATATAGAACATATGATGAATTAACATGTTAATGGTAGTATTTTAAGCAACAGTGAACTCTGTGCATGCTCACTGATCACTCTACATATTGAAATAAATGTTAAAAGTTGTCTTTCATGGCTCATCTTGGTCATATCCAACGTCCAGAGCGCTAAAATTGTTCTTAATAGCAAAAGGACATGAACGCAGAAAAGCAGCAGCAGAGAGGAGTCACTATTCCAACACTCTTTCAACCATAAAAAACACATTATGGGATGTTATACAGTTCAATACACTCCAGATGGATGTCAATTTCTTGAACAGTATAAAAAAGTGCAAGACGTACACAACCAAATGAACTAGCAACCCTTAATTCTAATCCTGAGGATACACGGGGGAACTTTTTGAGCAATGTTGCTGGGAAACTTTGGGAAATATTGCCATAAATGGCCAACCAGGTGGGACAAGGGGCAAATATTTAGGTCAAAGGGTTAAAGATACAATATTGTTCCTCATTCTATAGCCAAGCAACATCTTTCTGCTAAAATTAAAAGTTGCCCCATGTATCATCACCATAGGAGAACCAATAGGTTTGTCTTACAGCCCCAAATCCTCTTAAAATCTCTTTTACCATCAGTCTATCCAGCTAAACCAAGTGATAAGCCATGTTGAACTAGAAATACTGTATAATTGGGTAGTGTAAATAATCTGGTATATCCGTATGTCCTTTTACTTCCAAATACACACTCTCTCTCTTTCTCTCTAACAAACACACACTCATATTTATATATTACAACTTGTGCAAATTAATTCGCTCTAAGTACATTCGTCACTAACAGTTTCCCTCGCCAAATAAAGCGATCCTAAACATCCAAAACAGTAAAAGGCAGTGAAAAAGCAACAGATATCAGAAATACTTATATAAAATAGTAGAGATCGAAAGCAAGTAAATAGGAATCAAAGGCAGTGAAGAAAGTGTAAGCAGCTTGGAAAATTAAGTTACTTCAGTTCTGGGATAAACTGAGACCAGCTGATGTTTCCCATTCCGAGATCTTCATCCTCTAGGCCGGAGAAGCTGATATCTACTAGTATTTTGCTTAGGCTGTCGTTCATGGTGTCCAAAACGAAACCTTCGGTTAGTGAGCGATTTGCAGCACCGACTTGCAGCAACTCCCGAGAGCAGGCAGGAGCAGAGCGTTTGGGAGATGAGCGGGAGCAAGTGAGCAGCTCTCGAGGGGAGTTGAAAAGCGGGAGCTCTTTAAAGGGTGTGCTGGTGAAACTGAGAGAGGTGTGTTGATTTCGTTGTGGCGTGACATGTGGTCCGGTTGGCGTACGGATGGGACTGAAGTCTAGGACGCCTCCTTTCCCAACAGGCGTGATCCTCCAGGGCTCCAGGGTCACAGTGGGAAGCTTGCTGGGAGTGGATGAGGAAGGGTGGCTGCTCTTAATGGGCGTTTTAAAAGAGTATTCTCGATTCGGGCTGTCGAGTTCGGGTTTGGGGTCTGCCTCTCTAGTGTCCTGGAAGGTGGAGATGTCAGAGATTACGCCCGAGTCGAAGAGAGTGCTGTCGGGGTAGAGCAGGACGGGCTCTTCGGTGGCTGGGAGGACCAGGCGCTGTTTGCGTCGAGAGCTGCTGTTGTCTGTTCGTCTGCTTTTTGGGGGTGGAGCTTCAGATGAGGTCACAGGCTGAAACACAGGCTCCTCCTTTATCTCTTGAGATGCAGGTTTGCACAGCAACACTGAGCTCAAGTCGCTCTGAGAGACCTTCACAAAACACACAAGCGTCAAACTCATCTCAAGACTAAGAGGCCGCTCACACTAGAGCTGCACAATTAATCGTTAAAAGATCGCGATCTCATTTCGACCCCCTAGACGATCTTAATCCAGCATTTCTACAATTCTGCCAATCATATTTTCAAGTTCAGTAGAGAAGAAAAGGCGGCTGCACGAGTCTGTTTATTGTTTCACATACGTTGCTCAGTGACATTGACACCTCCAAATGATGTTGAATGAGTCACATACTGTATTTATAAGGTATAATTCACCTAAAAATGTAATTTTTGTCTTCATATAATGGTTTTCACGGCCGGGAAATTACACGTGACGTGAGCTGCTGGCCGTGAGCTGTTATCACAAAGAGGTGAACAGAACCTGCATATGTTGCAAGTAACAGGTAATACAGTTGTAAATAATGTTCTGTTTTTGGCACAGAGTGATCGTTTGGAAGCCGCGCGAAGTATGAACAAGCAGTCAAAATGAAACCGAAAGTGTGCACTTCATTCAAATGATCATATCGCATTTTAGAGTTATGATTACGTCAAGCATTTTATATGTTTTTTTTTCTTTCATAGCGAACCCACAGTTGTGCATGAAAATAAATGTTTAAAATGTCAGCATAACTACTCTAGCCTATATATTGTTGTTGAATATAATCTGATAATGGCAAATGTCTGATTTTTTTATGACAGATTGCAAGCATATATCTCAAACATAATAATTCAACATCATAATTATTATAAGTAGAATAGAATTATTTATAAAAACTAGTAGACCATATAATATTATTATCGATGTTGTGCCATAAAAACAAACGGCCATATTGTGCCGTTTGTTTTTACCATATTTTTATTTTTACATATACAGAATTGTGAGAAAATCGTGATCTTTATTTTAAGCAAAAAAATCGCGTTTCTCATTTTAGCCAGAATCGTGCAGCTCTAGCTCACACAGAATGTTTTTCCCCTCCAACATGCTACTTTTCTACTGTTTTTTAATGTAAATATGTGTGATCGCTACGCTTGCGCCTCTCGAAGCCACAAACATGTAACAATAAATAACTTGACAATAAATAAATAAATAAAGTCAGTCTGTCAACAAATTCCTTTTGTCTATTTCCAACAAATTAAATTTATTTTTTTGTTTCAAATTAGTTTTTTATATATAGAGATAAAAATTATTTTTGACAAAATGCTCATTACTTGCTTTGCCAGAATGAGTCATTTTCCTTCAACGATTTAGATGATGAGAACTGACATGAACCAGTTGAACAAATAAACATGTAGGCTTTACCTTTGGGGCGATGCGGACCCTCTTGCTGGAGCTGGGAGTGGAGGAGTTTTGAGTTTGTGGAGGAGTGGAGAGAGACACGGGACTGGAGGTGGGCAGGAACAGTGACTGACCCAGAGGAAGCTGAATGGGTACCAGGTACGAGTCAGTCCGAGGCAGTAGAGGCTTCATCTTCCTCTCTGAGAGCAAAAAGACCATCAGGAAACAGTCTCACACCATAACACTCTGTGATTTGACCAAACACTCACCTGTGCCACCCAATGCAGGTATGGCTTTCTTCAGCTCTGGAGCTCCTCTCTTCTGCTGCTACAGAAAACAAAGAGACTCTATTTATTTTTGTACACCATCTGACATTCACACTAACTGCGATGTCAATGCTGTCTGTCTTTTTGCTGATTAAAGGAACAAATCAAGAGATGATCTGAAGCTGACTGCATCCTTCTGTCTGTCCCTGAAATAAAATAACTGTAAGGAGGGAAGCTGCTGTCTGTCTTACACCCTGTGCTTCTGCCATGAGAAGAGGAATTAGCGTAGCTTACTTGATGGATAGCAACTTGTGGGATCTGAGGGCAAGTGGGGGTCAACGGGTCACCCAAAGGCTGTGGGATGAGCCGGGAAATAAGAGATGACCACATTTTACAAAACAGCACTGTGGGTTCATAATGAAGCCATTAGGTTATTTATATTAAGACTAAAGTAAGATATACACACCTTATAGACTTGGTCCAGAGTGAGACAGCGGTTTGCTTCTGGTCGAATCGTCCAATAGGAGATCTTGCCATCAGGAGATGTTTCTCGGATGAACATGTCATGCAGTGACAGATTATGGCGTATGGAATTCTGATAAAATAGTGAAACGTACATTGGTCATTTTACATTAGAAGGTTGAAACTCTGTTGGCTTTATACACTACCTTCCAACCAGGTTTGGCGATATCTCTGAAGTACGGAAAATGATCTTCGATCCAGTTGTAAATCTCCTTCAGGGTCATGTGTCTGTTATTCTTGCTGTTTATCGCAAATTGGATCATAGCCATGTAGGAGTACGGGGGTCTCTCAGAATGAGGGTCATTCTCCTTTTCTGGACCCTTGGACTGCTAAAGAAGAAAACAATATATTGATGAAAAAAAGGAGGGTAACAATACACAATCTATACATCACAAGATTTATGTAACAACTGAATCTAATGGAATATCAATAAAGAAAATATTCAAGAATAGACCATTTTGAGGAGGAATGTAAACAATAACAGTGGTCCTAATGTATTTCCTGTCTTACATTTTTAATTTCCATAGCTTCTGAGAATCCAAAAAGGTCCACATATCGCTAAATAAAGTTATGATAGCTGCTTTAACACAAAAATAGGATTGAATTGTCTCTTGTTACAGTTATGAAATAGTTTTCATAACAAGCAGGAAATGTTTAAGGGCCAATGACAGGACCACATTGAAATTATCTACATAATGCATTGGTTGTTGATTGACCGTGTGCGTTAATCCACACAGATAAACAGATTTGTCATTTTACATGATGTGTGAACCAAGATCATCACTGGTGTATGAAACCTTTCTAAAATGTAAGAGAAAAACTGTATTTTTATTAAACAAAACCCTTGCCATGTAAAAAACACACACTTAATCACTTGATAATTCCTGCATATATCAACAGTCTGTGATTTTTATAATAAGACACAATTCTTAGGGGAAAAAAGTGTATTTCGATTAAATATTATCCAAGCTGTTTTTTAATGGATGCAAAATTGTATTTTCAATAGAATCTACTTGTGGAGTGAAGTTTAATCCATGCCATTAAAATTTTTTTAACCTGTTGACTATCATTTGGGTTGTCTTTGTTGGGGCATTTTTCTGATCCAAGACCATCTGAGCTCATTTTTCCCAGCCATTGAATGTTGGTCAGACTGTCATCCAGCGGGAAGCACTCGGACTCCTTTTTCACTGAAAACAACATTTCAGAAAATACTTTTTAAAAACAAGATTTTTTAAGTTACAATTCACTTACAAATATAAGATCATCAATCCACCACCTCTTCAAGTTTCTTCTGTTAAACAAAAAATAAGATATTTTGAAGAACAGGCAGTCATTTGCTAGTATTAGGCATGGGCTGATATAAGTTTCTGGTGGTGTGATAACCTTGCATAAAAATATCATGGTATCACTGTAAAATAATTTATTTTAAAATGTTTAATAAACAAAAATAATAAAAAAATTATTTATTTTAGGAAAGATTTAAAATATTTTGAAACAGTAAACATGTCAGACTAAATAATTCAAATAAATCATTGACTTCTGCTGTTTTCATTAGTTTCAAAACCACAGATTTCTTTACAACACATAAAAAAATACATAAATAAAAACTTACATAAATAATAGGAACGGTATAGCAGAAAATTTTAGCGGTTTTAAAACCTTCACTTTTCCAAAACCACAGTAAACCTTGAAACCGGTTATCATCCCATGCCTAGCTTGTACCATAGTATTTTCCCCCTAATTTGAATGTCAATGCATTCAAGTTTCCAACATTCTTCAAAATATCTTCTTTTGAGTTTATGAGAAAAAAAAGAAACTCACTTCAGGGTGAGTAAACTTTAATTTTTGGGTAACTCTCCTTATAAATTAAATCATAAAAATGTATTCTGTATTAAAGGCATAGTTCACACACACGTATGAAAACGCTGTCATCACTGACTTGTTTCAATCCTGTTGGAGTTTTCATCTTCTGTTAAACACAAAAGTCTTGGAAACCTGTAACCACTGACTTACATAGTATTTGTTTTTCCTAATATGGCAGTCAATGTTTACAGGTTTTCAGCGTTCTTCAAAATATCTTCTTTAGTGTTCAACAGAAGAAAAACAAATGAAGGTTTGGAACAACTTGAGAAGCAGTACATTTTTATTTTGGGGTGAACTATCCCTTTAATTTGCTCTTTGTCACATAATAATTCCTTACATTTATGTAGCATTTTTAAGACGCTCAAAAGTGCTTTACACATTGGGAGGAATCTCCTCATCTACCATATTGCTCCAGACCGCACACCAATAAACCAGCTGATTGGTGGAGATAACTCACCTTTCCCAAGCTCAGACCCAAGTTCTGTAGAAAAACACCCAAGGGTTTTGCTCTCCTCCAAACTGGTGTCTCCACTGAGCAGGATGAACTTGTTTCGCCCCTGAGGCCCACACTCCTTCCCCTTGGCCGTCAAGACACTGATGACACTCTGCAGATCGGCTGATTTCGGGATCACCACCACCTGTGTGTCCGGCATAGTAGGGTGGTCCATAACACGGATGCCATCAGGGAAGCTGCGAGCAGTGGACTGGGTCGAGGTGGTCTTACAGCGGGTCCCATCAGCTTCATCACACCCCAGATCAGATTCACTCTTCAGAAATGGCAGCTTCCTCCTCTTTAGGATGATGGGTCTCCTTGGGCTCTCCCTCATTGTTTGCTCACAGCAAATGGGCTTGTTTAAACACCTGTTTGATATAACATAAAACAGATCAAATGTAATGTTTACAAAATTTGTTAGAAAACATTGATTGTTCCAACTAAGCCAAGTTTCTCTTGAACTTTTATTTCCTTCACTTTCGTCAATTGGTGAAGTTTGTTCCTCGCCACTGGCTTGCTGGGTTTTGGGACTTGTGAAGCTACGCATTGATGGATTTGCTCTCCAAGTGTTTGGAGCAGAGAAGCAGAGAAATTTAAACCACACTAGGCATGGGCTTTGCCAGAGATGGGTTGCAGCTTGAAGGGCATCCGCTGCTTAAAAACGGGCTGGATAGGTTGGCGGTTCATTTCGCTGTGGCTACCCTGGATTAATAAAGGGACTAAGCCGAAAAGAAAATGAATGAATGAACTAGGCATGGGCCGATATAAGAATCTGACGATATGATAACCTTGGATAAAAATATCTTTATTTTTAAATGTCTGGGTAAAAACAGGGTTTCTGCAGGTTTCATCACGTCTAATTTAAGACTTTTTATAACCATTTTCAATAAAATTTCAGACTATCACATGGCAAAACTCTAATAATTTTCTGTAATACCCGGTGTATTTTTTGATTTGCCCAATTAAAATGAAAATTCAGTTATTTCTTAGCCATATATTTTAAATAATGTGTCAAAACAAGCAAACTCTAGTTATACATTTTTATTAGCATAACCCTTCTTTAAAAAAAGACCAGTTTTAAAAGCTATAATAAACTAAATTTATGCACAACATAAAATTAAATTTTTTAAAAATGTAATTTGATTTCCTATTAAATATAGATAATAAAATATTTTTAAAATTCTGAGGTCTAAATCAAGGTTAATATTTATTTTAAGGGTAACTACACCTTAAACTTCTAAATTATTTCAAAATGCTATATAAAAAAAAAAACTATTTTTTGGTGTCATTTATTTAATCGACACTCACAATGGGATATTAATCTAAGACTTCTGAAAATCAGACTAAAACAAAATATTTTTCACAAATACAATGTAGCATAAACAATATTAAATTAAAGACAATCGGAATGTCTCGAAGTTTTAAAAGCTATAATAAACATTTATGCTCAACATATATTTATGCATAAAAACATGAAGAACTTATAAACAAATTATATTTTAAGGATGACAATTAAACCATACTGCTAAATAATTAAAAAAAGTTAATTTTGTGAAACTTTTTTTTTTTAAGGATTTGTTGGTTGTACTGATTGGCTATCGCTTTAAATGGACAATTAGTGAAAATTATGACCTGTTTAAAAGTATTTAAGACCCACAACAGCATATTTCAGTAAATTTTTTAGGGCCTTAAATTTAGTTTTTGAAATTTAAGATATTTTAAGACCCAGCGGACACCCTGAAAAAAGTAAAACTTTTTTTCCCCTTTTGAACACAATATATTTTATTTTGAGAAACATTTAACATATTTTGAAGCAGTAAACATGTCAGGCTGCTCTCTTCGTTAGTTTCAAAAACACAGATTTCTTTACAATTTAAAGCAGCATCTTTGGATTTTTTTTTCTGCCGGTGATACTGTTGTCCTAAAAAGCTGAAAAAAAAAAAAATCTTACACATACCTTAGGAACAGTATAGCAGACAATGTTGGCGTTTTTTAAAACCTTGACTTTTCCAAACTGCGGTATACCTTGAAAAGGGTTATCGTCCCATGCCTAAACCACTGAACTGAACTTCAACTCTGAAAACTGGACTGACAGTTTCAATTTACTAGAACTTTTCTGTTGAGTTGCTTTGACACAATCTACATTGTAAAAGCACTATAGAAATAAAGATGAACTCAATAGTTATTTTCTAAATACAGTATATTCAGGAACTGTTTATCTGCATGCTAACTATACATATTTACTGTCCACATTAACTTTATCTGATTGAAACATTAATAACCTATTCCTTTTGTAAAGTTGTTTTGGAATAATAAAGCATAGAAAAAGCGTATATATATATATATATATATATATATATATATATATATATATATATATATATATATATATATATGAAAAAACTTATATAATGTTAAATAAACATGAATTGAGCTGTTGTTACTTACACTGGAAGCTTTGCAGAAGTGTAACAATGATAAACCACCCAAATAATAGCGTGAAAATATTAAATCAAGTGCTCGTATAGAAAATACACATTAATTATTGACAAATATCAAATATTATCGCAAATAGCGGAGAATATACCGATTAAAAGATCTGTTTAACCGACGCTTCTGGCTAACGACTCCAAAATGACGTTTGTAGTTCTGAAAGATGAAATACCGTTATAAATTGATTACATTCAATTTGACGTCTTGTTATTATGAGGGTGATGACGATGACAGATCATTCAGAAACAAAAGGACACAACATTGCTGCAATTCAGGTCTGTAAAATAATATTTTGTTATTGCATAGACCTTCAATCGCGTTGTACGTCATAATATAACACTTAAATACATGTTATTGTCCTAATCATACATTTTATTATTAAAGTTAACGCGATCGTGCTTTATTATCTGACATGCGGCCTAGTGATATGCATACCCACCCTGCTAACTTGCTATACACGTAAATTCCTGTTGTAATGCATTAAAATAAACCCATATCAAACAATACAAAGCGGATCAAACCTTCATATCATGTCAGCCGTGCAGACGGTGCTTTATTTGAGTTAATCAGGCAGTGTTGATTGCTAGAATGTATTTTGATGAAGGTAAATAAAAGACTCGGGTCGCAGGATTCTTGTGAGCATTTGGTGAGATTTTGAATTTTGGCGCAGAGCGGTGCTGCGCTCTCACGTGATCACGTGGTGGCCAATGGCGAACACATATGGGCGGAGACACCACAAGTAGTGCATTTCTGCAAGTAATGCAAACTGCAGTAAATAATTTCCCTTTAGGGGGCGATCGGTGGCTCCTCTGACATACACATTATAATTTTTACAACTGAAACATTCAACATTAAGCAATACAAAGCTGCATCTAAATCTAAATAATAAACTTTCAGTTTAGCATTTTCTTATTCCCCCAACATTTGTATAAGTTACACAATTATTTACCTGGCCGCACCATTAATTATTTATATTTGTATGCAGGAATTTATGGATTCATTTACTCTTGTATTTATATATTTGCATATGTATTTATTATTTTATTTATGCAGTAATTTGTGCAAACATTTACTTATTTATTTATATATTTTATTTATAATTTAATTAACATATATTTGCAGGTTTAATTATTTATAATTTTGTTTATGCCGGAATTTATGGATTTATTTGCTCTTTTATTTATATATTTGCGTATTTATTAATTTTATATATGCAGGAATTGATGAATTTATTTACTCATTTATTTATATATTTGCGTATTTATTTATTTATTTTTTTGTTTTAGAATATTTCGTCCTGCATACGTTAGTAACACGTATTAAAATAATATTATTGGTGGAAACACAACGAATAATATATCTATATTTACGTTTTAATTGTCATTTGGACCAATCCTATCTGACCAATCACATTAAAGCCGTGGTCGCAAAGCCCCGCCTCTTATTTCATTACATGCTTATGCTAGCCATCATTCAATCACTTTTTCATTTCTAAAAAGGGGGATGAAAGTGCATGAATGAGGGATAAAATTCCCCCAAACCTCATCCAAACGGGATATTAGTCTTTCTCTGTTCACATTTTCATGGTCCAAAGGAAAAAAAACTATGCAATTGAGAAGAAATACAAAGCGATGCGTGAGTATTAGCTGAAGTTTGCATTGTATGCCATGCATTTCCTTACGAGCGAACTTTCTGTGTTGTTAACATCTATGCTAACGTTACATCTTGTCAATTGATAACACATTTAAAGGGTAATCATGTTTGATAAGATGTTTATGAATGAGTATTGACGTATTAATGATTGAATGGGAATTAAAATAGTCAATCAGTGTCGATTTTTATTAACTGTTTTTGCTTGTATGACACATCTCATTGCAATCTCAGACAATAGTAATGATTCTCTGGCTCATGCTATCGTGTTTTTCTTCAATGCAGATTATTATGACTTCTAATGCCCCGCACTTCACACAAGAAGAGACTGCTGAACCCACTCAAATCTCAGCTGTTGTTCAAAGAGGCTCCCATCAATGGACCAAAGCATGAATATGGAGCACAACTACGGAGTGCCATCCATCCCAGGTCATTCATATCAGAGAAACAACAGCGGGGTGATGCACCGTGGGTATGTCCACATGTTGACTTTTTGTCTTTTTCAATAAAGCAGGCAGTTTACTTTCATTTAACATGCTTTCTGCATATATATTTTAATGATATATTATTTTATATATTTAATTTCATGCAAATTAAAGGTATTGAGGAAAATTAGTTTTTATATTGACACATTCAGACTTTTTCCGTGATAATATAATTTCAGAAAAGTATTGTTTGCAAATTCTAAATGGTAAGAAAGCCAAAGACTATCAAAGTACAACATTGTTCACAGTCAAATAAAGTGCTGATCTTGTTTTCAAGTCACTGACTTGCGATTTCAGATCAGTGTCGTGGTAAACAATACAGGGAGTATGTCACAAGTTGTCACTGAACCAATGGGGTATATGCTAAAGCATGCTAATAGGACTTTTAATTTGCCAGTAACCTGAGTTGAGCGCTTCCGGCGAATTGAATGACAATGCAAAATCCGGTGCGTTTAAGGTCTGTTTTCTTTAAAAATCAGCGATCTCCACTAGCTGAGTGATATCCGATTTAAAGTGGGTCTCAGATTGTACAAGAAGCACTGCATTAAATTACATTTCCCCCGCCATATCTTTGTAATATGAGCATTTATTTTACCCCAGTCTATTCAATGGAACTTCTGCGTTGGCCTGCCGATTCTGACGGTTGCGTGCGAGTAAACAGCTTTTTGTCTCGTTTTACGCTTGAGCAACTAAATAAAGGCTAAAGTTTATTTAACTGAATGTATTTTAATGACATTACAACATCGATGCTGTGTAAGCAACCGTATAAAATGGTAAAAAGTTCACAATAACAGGTCACCGGAAGTGTATCAGCATGGGAACTGCACTAGCTTGGCATATACCCTATTAGTGAATATAAAAGCAACTTTACCTCAATATTAAAGGTCACTTTTTGACCCTTATTCACTGTTTACAGGTTTCTCCGCAGTTTAATTCACATGCAACCACAAGAGTTAGTCGGGGTGGTCGAGGGAAGAGGAATCACCAGGTGGCTACAAGAATCACCAACAAAGCATCGGCTTTGTGTTTACCACAGACTAGAAAAGCAAGTGTTTGCAGATTTACTCCCTTGTCATTTCAGGCAACCACAATACAAGGGCGTGAAAACCTTCGTCATCAACAAACAAAGAAAAATACGGTTGTTTCTTCAGACAAACATCAAAAGGAGCTTCAAGAAACTCCAAGAAGATCAAAATATGCTCGGAAATGCACTGAAAAGAGGATGCTCACACGTGTTAAATCTGCCACCTCCAAGTATACAGAAGTTTCAAAGAGCCTAACATTTCACAATAATGGAAAGGGGTTGACTAATGCTTTAATTCAAACACCAAACACAAGCCTGGTTCCTGATCCGCCACATGTGGAGACTCCTGAAGTGCCACATTGTTCCATCACATCGCCATCCAATGTTCAACAACTTCTTTTCCCTCCAAGCCAGGCAAAAACTCCTCCACGAGTTGAAAACACAAGCGTCTTGGTGGAGGACACACCTGAGAAGGACTATGGGCTGAGGGTAACGTGGAGACGGAGGAAAGGACTGATGAAACTACTGATTGATAAAGGACAGCTTCTTTTGAAAGATGCAGAAGTGGCCAATGAGTGGATTTAAATTAAGAAATGTTGTACACAAAAAAATAATGTCTTTTCTGTTGTCTTTTCATCACTGAGGTGGTAATATTTGGGAAATTACCTAATATATAAATGTAAATCACTTCAGAAGTGAATATTAAAGGGATAGTTCACCCAGAATTAAAATGTACACAGCCTTAAGTGGTTTAAAACCTTTATTAATTTTTTTTTTTTTGTTGAACACAAGATGTTTTGAATAATATTGGGAACCTGTGGCCATTGACACATGGCAAGAAAAGTCAATGGAGAGCAATTTCCAATCTTTTGTTTGTGTGTTTAACAGAGGAAATGTACTTGGAACAAGTGAAGGATGAGTAAATGATGACAGAAATTACTTTTTTTTTGTGTGAATTATCCCTTTAAAGATGCCATTTTAACTTCACCAGCCTTTATGAAATCGAAGCACCTTTGTATTATTGTGGGCATCAGTGAATTATGTACTTAAATACAACATTTGCTTAAATATTTGTTGAAGTTTGCTTTATTCATTGGGTTTTTGTAGATATTCCTACATATCTTCAATATTTGTATATTATCATTTTTTTGTATTAAGTAAAACATAAAACGTTCATTATTAAATTACATAATAAAACTTATCAAATAAGTAACAAAGACAGAATGTCACATAAAACATTTTTTTTTAGTTTTGGTCACTACAATTTTTTAAAGTTTTATTTTATTTATTACTACATTTTTATTTTTACTAGTAGAAGTAACTTTCACCGTGTCAGGTATGGACTTTTAACTTGACATGTATTTTTCTGGTAATCCAATGCGGAAGTGCCGCTGTGAAAGTTGTTGTGTTTACAGAACGGACTTAATCCACGTGTAATGTTTAAACGAATTAAGGACATGATTATTGACACCATATTTTGGTAATAGCTCTGTAATGCGCTACTAGAGACCGTCATGAGGAGCAGTTCGTCCGTCTCTCCGGCAGGCGGTCGCGGCTCGGGCTCGGTTCGGCTGGTCAGCCCTCTGGGGTGTCCGCTAACCGCTCTGATAGACGCTGCTGTTGAGTATTTAATGGTAAAAAAAGACTTCCATGCTGCTCTTGCCACCTGCGAGAAAGGGCTTGAGAGTTTGGACTCTTTTGCAGAGCAGGAGGAGAGTTGGTGAGTTAACAAAATATTAGTTGGTGGTAACTTACTCTATTCATCTTATTGACAATAACTGATCATTTTGCTTGGGATCATTATATCTTATTAGTACATTATGCATTTAAAATGATCTAGTTTGTTTTATATACTTTTACTTCTTTAATTTGAGTTCATGTATATACTTTGTTCTGTTTCTTTAATGTTTAGGCTTTAATGTTTACAAATTACATGACAAATCTTTTAAGTGCTTACCAATACCATCATTTTGCTTCAAGTTATTATATCTTATTAATATATTATGAGGTGGTTAATTCCGCTGTGACAATCCAGATTAATAAAGGGACTAAGCCGAAAAGAAAATGAATGAATAATATAATTTTCTTTTCGGTTTAGTCCCTTTATTAATCTGGGGTCACCACAGCGGAACGAATCGACAACTTATCCAACATATGTTTTACTCAGCAGATGCCCTTCCAGCTGCGACCCATCTCTGGGAAGAATATATTATTACTAATAAATAATCTATCAACTTCATATATTTATAGTTTTTCAGTATGGCAGGCTTTCTCAAAGCTCATGAAGTGGTAAAATGTAAAGGAAATATTTAAATGTTTCTTTGGATATTTACTTCAATATATTGATAAATATATTTTTAAATATATGTGTTAGTAATGTTATGTGTTTTAAATTTAATGGATTACCCATAAGTATTGATTAATTCCCCTCCTGATTATTCTGAAGGTTTTAATGTTTACAGATTACATGACAAAATTGATGTTGACTATCTTTTAAGTGCTTGCTGATAATAACTGATAATTTTGCCTGGGGTTATTGTGTACATTATTAGTAAAACAAAATCAAAAATTAAAAAAAATAATAATATCATTAGAGTATATTAGTATGGCAGGGTTTCTCAAAGCTCATTAAGTGGTAGAAATGTAAGAACTATTGAAATATTTCATCTGATATATACTATGGATTATTGAGGTTTAATTTTTTTTATATTTTAGTAAGTGTTTTAATGCATTATGCATAAATATTGATTATTTCTTTTTTATTTTCCTATTACTTAATTCATAAGTATTGATTATAAAATGCATTATATATACGTTAAGCGACTTTGACTAATCTACATTGTAAAAGTTCTATAGAAACAAACATGAATTGAATATTTAATGAAACTTATTAAATTCCACATTAGTTTACTAAAATGACCTTAAAAATATCATTTTAGGCTGTGAATTAAAAACGTTTTCTTAAATTTGGTTTGATTCTTCTTACAATTTAAACTTATAATAATGAAAAAAATTCCCAAAAATAATACTTATAGGAGCAAAACAGATATCTGTGTTACAACTTTAATCAAGTTTAATCGAACTTTTATTAACAACCTTTGTGCAGGGCTGTGTTTTAAAGCTATTTTTGAATCTTATAACTTAATTCAGCCATACTGAGACACTGTTTTATGATTGTGTATTTACTGTAAGAATTATAAATCTCATGCTCCATTTTTCCCCCCACAGCTTTAAACATGCCGAGCTGAGATCTGCATTCACTATAATAGGTGTTCAGGCTCTGGCCGAGCTCAATCAATGGCGTACAGTCTTGTCTTGGGTGTTACAGCAGTATGGAGAAACCGAGAACATCCCTGCCAAGATTATTCAAATGTGGTAAGAAGAAAAAAACAGTAGAAAATATTGGAAACACTTTAGTTTCAGTCACAAATTATGGTATTAACAAACCATTTACTAACACAACTAGCTTAATAAACTACTAATAACTAGCTGTTTATTAATAGTAAGGTAAAAGTTAGAGATTTGGGTAGGATTAGGGATGCAGCAGGCTACTTTATCATACTTTATGACTACTAATGAACAGGTAATGTTTGCATAAACTGGAAGCTATGACTGTTTTTTCCTATTGTGATTCAGTTATAGAAATGGAATAATAAATGAGAAAACAGTGGGCGTGGCTTGTTTTTTTCTATTGCAAGCTGATTGGATGTAGTAAAGTAGGCATTTCATTCAGAAAGCTGGGGAAAAGGCATTTTAGAAGAGTTATTACTGCCTATCAGACTCCTCCTCCTCACCGTTTCTATTTGTTGTCAAAACTGACAGCTAGAGGGGTGTGGCTAATATACTTAACCACGCCCCTCCAATATTCCAGACAGGCATAATCTGAGAATTGAACTAAAAACAAACAGGAAGCGCATTTTCAGATTTTGATTTCACATTACAAGCACTGACACTTTTTTTTTTTCTCTTAATGACACAGATGATTTTTTCATCGCAAAACTTGCAATATAAGTTGACAATCAATATGGTTAGTTTTAATTTCATGTGTACTTTATTATCATATGGTTATAAGCTATTAGTTAATAGCCAGAGTTGTGACCTAAACTAAAGTGTTACCAAAATAACAATATAAAGCAGTTTAACATCATTCCTAATGCTAAATATTTTCCACAGCATTCTGCTTTATGTGAAAGTGGGTGAACGGGCCGTGATGAAAGAGGCAGTCTGTGATTGGCTGCACTGCTCTGGTAACGCGAGCCAGTCAGGATTCAGCACTGTGGCTGAGCTGTATTTCCTCCACATACTGTTGCCGATGGGTCATGTGACTGAAGCTCTGGAGATGCTGGAGAGCGATGTGGGTCTGGTGGCGTTTACTGATGAACAGAGACAAGCAGCTCGAAGTTTAGTAGATGATCAAAATCAGAAAAATGCATCATCATCATCATCATCGTCGTCTAATACAAATTCAGACTCTGTAGATGTGATGGAAACGTCTAGTGTGTCAAAACAAGGTGACTCTCTTTTATACATACAGATGAAGTCATAATTATTTACTACCCTCCTGTGAATTTTTCTTTCTTTTTCAAATACTTTCCAAATGATGATAAACAGAGTAAAGATTTTTTTTACAGTATTTCCTATAATATAGTTTTTTTTTTGAAGAAAGTCTTATTTGTTTTATTTCGGCTAGAATAAAAGCTGTTTTTAGTTTTTTTAAAAAACATTTTAAGGTCAATATTATTAGCCCCCCTAAACATTTTTTTTTTCAATTATCTACTGAACAAACCATTGTTATACAATGATATCTCTGATAACAATAACTTGAAGGTTGAAGTTGGGAAAAATATACTGGGGGCTAATAATTATTGAGGTCATGCTGCTATTTTACAGGTTTGTAATGTTGTTTCAGATCTTCCACTATAGATTTACAGCCATAGAAGGTCATAAGTTTTCTTATAATATACAGTAAAGCATCAGGTCTTTTCCACAAGGGTTTGAATCTACTCCTATTAGGATTTAAATCTGCTCTTATTGGTCAGATGACCCTGGCATACTGGGTTTTATACAAATTTGTATCAATTTTGTATGGGGATTTTTTGTGTCAGGTCAATATCAGATCAAATCACTTAGACTAAGAAAAAATTGTATAGCAATTATAAAGTATATTGTAAATTATGAATAATTTAGATTTAATTATTGTATATTTGGAAAAATTATAAATAGTTTTCCAGAAATAAAAACATTTATTACTTAGATTTAAATCGTTGTTTCATATTTCGGGAAAATTTGTTTTCCTGTTTAGATTAAGATTAAAAGGCAGTGCTTAATCAGGTTGTCCACAGGGTATTAAAAAGTTTTAGAATGTCTTAAATCTTAAAAGCCAAATTTCAGGCCTTAAAAAGTCTTAAATCTACTGAAATGGTGTGCTATAGTACTTAAATCTTTTTTTAACAGGTCTTAATTTTATTTTGTTTATGTATAGCTCCCCAATCTGGCCATTAACAATCACCAACAATCCATTTTTTAAAAATAAATAGTTAATTACTTTCCTTACAGTAACACCTGACCTTTTTTATTATTAAATTTGTAATATTGTAGACTGAAGTAATTGACAGCTATGTTTTGTTTATAATCCCAAGTATAAAACCTAAAAAGTACACAACTTAAAAATAAGCAACACATAATGTAACGGTGCTGTTAAATAATTGTGAATAATTGCATGTAAAATTAAAACGTGCATCTTTTGTATCTTATATTATGTATTATTTATTGCTGATGATGTTTTTTTTATTGTTATAAACTTACTTATTACAGAAAAAAATGTTATTTATAAACTGATAGTATATTTAATTTATTTAATTTTGTCATGAAATTGCCATTAAAGCCGATATAGTAGTAAGCAGACTAAAGTATGGGATGATGTGTTTGTGTGATTGACAGGCAGATTGACCCTGCGGCTGAACTCGATCATCAAGTTATTATCCAGAGGTCTCTCAGTAGCCAGTGTGAGAATCAGATCCATCTCTTTACGCAGAGTTTTCCTGGCTTTAATGTTGCTGTATCTGCTTATCGCTCGTTTAGACCCAGGTAAGACATCCTCTGGTCCTTTTTATATGCTGTGCATGCTCAATTATAACACTTATAATGATCGTCTACATAGACTGTAACCTATTACCCTGTAATATTCCTCCATCTTCAGCTCTTCCTTCAGCTCTTCCATGGCTGCTCCGACTGCATGGACTCCTCCAGCAGATGTTTAATACCATGTTCGGTCCCTATTACAAAGCCCACAACAGGAGTTAAGGGTTTTACTGGAGATAGAAGAGGAACATAATGGTGCCGTCCTACATTTCAATACTTCATAGATCCTAATTTTGTCATCATGTTTTGGTGCATTTACTTGTGTTATAAATCAATGATCTGATAACCTACTAACATTGTATGGTTACCTTGGTGGGAATTAATTCATGCAGATTAGATGTAAATTCTATAATAAAATGTGTATATATCATTGGGTTTAAATGTGTGTGGGTTCATGTGCATCTGAAACTCTACAGGTGTTCATTTTACATCACACTGAAGTGTTATTGGTAAGACTCGGATAATAAAAGGAATACAAACAGTGAAAATGTTGAAGAAATTATGAAAAATTCAGCAAAATGGCTGTAGATGAAATTAAAATAAATAATAGTAATGTAATCTAATAAAATAACAAAACCAAAACAATAAAAATGTACATTACTTGAAATGAACATGAACTAAAATAAAAATGTTTAGTAGATTTTTTCAGCTGGATCACAAAGCAACAGTGCAGGAATTGATGTATTGAAATAAATAAAGCTAAATACATTTTCATTTAACAATAAATTTACAATAATACACATTTCATGTACAATAATAAACATTTAACACCACCAAAAAAAAAGTTGCACTATTGTTGGTGACATTTTAAAGCACAGGTGTTAAACTCAGTTCCTGGAGGGCCACAGCTCATATGGTTGCAGCTGGTAGTTAACGAAAATGATTTATAATATGTATTAAATATCCCAATAATTGTATTTTATTAATTGCTACCACCACCCCAACCCTTAACCCAACCATCACAGTAACGTAAAAACAGTTGTACAGGGTATTATTCATGTTATCTATTAAATTACCCAATAAATTGCATTTTTTACGTCTACCCCTACCCTAAACCTAACTGTCACAATACTGTTAAAATATTAATCATTGTTATGTAATATCATAAATAATGCTGCTGTGCATTTAGCAGTTCCAATGTATTGTGCATCCAATGTAGACTTTGCAGCCCTGCACAGATTAGCTTTAACCCTAATTAAACACCTGATCAAACTAATTAAGTCTTTCAGGCTTTTAAACTCCCGGGTAAGTGTGTTAAAGTAGAATTGGAACTAAACTTTGCAGGGCTGTTTGACACCCCTGCTTTAGTATAATGCTCCATTAGTTAATATTATTTTATGTATTTACTAACATTAACCAATATGAGTAATCTTAAAGCATTTATTAATCATAGTTCAACATGAACTTATGCAATATTAAAATCAAAATGTGCTTGTTAACATTAGCTAATGCAATGTGAGTTAACATGAACTAACATTAACAAAGATGAAATAATACAGTAATGACTGCATTACTAATTGTTTTTGTTAGTAAATACATTAGCTAATGAACCAAGTGTTACTTTATTATTGATAATTTTATCACTCTTAAATAACTGATTTAAATGCATTACAAATAAAACTCATATGTTGAAATATTAATTCAATCACTGGGGTTATTAATAATATTAGTTATTTAGTTTTAAAATGTTAAACAGGTGTCCTGACATTTTATCCTACCCATCAGATTATGCTATCAACACTGTATAAATGTGTTATTACAGCTTCATATCACATTACTCTACATTAAAGTTTACACTGGTAGCAAAATCTTATGGGTAACATATTGCGTCATCAAAATGTGCTGCCTACTTTTTGAATGGGAGGTAGAACAGTAAGACTAATGTCCTGACATTTTATCCTACCCATCAGATTATGCCACCAACACTGTATTTGAATGGTTCTGAGATAAGGGATTAAGGTAGGTTAGGGCGATATTACAGCTTCATATCACACAACTTAATCCACATTAAAATTTACATTGGTAGCAGAATCTGATGGGTAACATATTGCGTCATCAAAATGTGCTGCCTACTTTTTGAATGGGAGGTAGGACAATAACACCGGTCGCGTTAGTGACAGAAACTGACGCAGGAAACGAAAGTGAAAGTAAGATCAGCTGTTTCTGTTTACGTCTGCCTGAAACTCTGGGTAGCTACGAGTAAAACGAGAGTGCTAGTATCTTGATATGACTTAAACGAACAGGTTTTCAGAAGAAGAGAAAAAAAAAAACAGAAGGTTTTGCTATCAATATATGTGTGTGAATGGGGGACTACTGGAGTAAAATGGCTTATCATCGACGGTACATCCGCTCTTTATCATGGAGCTCTAACAGGGGTTATGGTAAGTCCAGCACTCCTGTATACAGATTTTATTTTATTGATTTATTTTCATTTAAACACACAAAACAGGCTACTTAAAGCGGACACAGTAACTAGATGAAATAAACATGACTAATTGACAGACAGGTTAACCAAAGTTAATAAAAACTAAAGATCATGTATTTTGTATGAGTGTGATTATACTTAGGATTCACATAGACAATATAAATGACATTACAGCTGAACCTAACAAATATTATGTTTTTCAGAAGTGAGAGGCCTTTTCAATGACGGTCTATCCTGTTGTGTTAATGCTTTGCTTCAGTCCTTTTCTGCCACAACTGAACTGCTGGACATACTGAACAAGTACTAAAGCATCATTATCAGTTGCATATTTAAACCAGCCATGCTAAATCATGCTAAATACTTTTAATAATGATTACTGTTAAAGATGGAATCCTTCAGATGGAATTGAACAGAGTAACATCCCATTGCAGTTGAGGAACACACTGCTCTCCGTGAGGGACCCTTCTCATTCAGCTCCACATAAAGGCTTTCTGGACTGCCTCTATCGTCACGCCATTTGCAGTATGTATGCAGAATATCACAGTTAAATGTTATGCTCATTTAAAATGATTTTACTCTGAGTGCGTTTTATTGAGTGCGTTAGTGGTGTAAAGTAACAAATTATAAATACTCAAATAACTGTAGTTGAGTAGTTTTTCTCAGGAATTGTACTTTACAAAGTAGTTTTATAAATGTGTACTTTTACTTTCTCTTGAGTACATTTTTAATGCTGTATCAGTACTTTTACTCCACTATTTACCTTCAGTCTGCAGTCATTATTTTCTCGTTTACGGTGATTGGCTTAGTACAGCGGTGCCCAAACTTTTTCTTACGAAGGGCCAAAAACCAAACTTGATCGAGGCTAGTGGGCCAAAGGTAAATATAGTTGCCATGGGTAATTTCATAATTTATTTAGTAATGTTTAAAAATGACTATAAAACATTGCTTTATATTAACTAATACGGAATTTTATATTAACTAATACATTAATTTTTACATTTTATCATGAACTTATCACAGTAAAAACTAAATCTAATTTATAACAGAATTACACTAGTTTTTGCCTCGATTTGCTCGCCGAGGTCTTCTGTCTTCTCTATCCATCGAGTTACAGTATTTACATTCTTACAAATCTAATTTACAACATTTAATTGAAACAATAAAACAAACAAAAGAGGTGATGACCTCTGAATTCTGTGTTAAAGGCATTCGCCACAACCCTCCCCATCATTCTCACTCTTCTCTCAGATGTTATGGTGGGCAAATCAAAGGTTACAATGGACCACAGGCCCTACTTTGGGCATCTCTGGCTTAGTAGAAAAATTTGTCCTGGGATTCCTGTCCAATCAAATAGCACATAGAAAGACATTGGTGCTTTATAAGGAAGCATTAAAAGTGTCCAGGAAGATGTTTAAACTCTTTACACCCAATGACCCAGAGACTGCACGTCACTGATGATTGATATTTACTGTATTATGACTGAAATGGGCGTGTCACGGTGGCGCAGTGGGTAGCACGATCGCCTCACAGAAAGAAGGTCATTTGTTCGAGCCTCAGCTGGCTCAGTTGGCATTTCTGTGTGGAGTTTGCTTGTTCTCCCCGTGTTGGTGTGGGTTTCCTCCGGGTGCTCCGGTTTCCCCCACAGTCCAAAGACATGTGCTATAAGTAAATTGAATAAACTAAATTGGCTGTAGTGTGTGTGTGTGAGAGTGTGTATGGGTGTTTCCCAGTGTTGGGTTGCAGCTGGAAGGGCATCCGCTGCGCAAAACATATGCTTGCTAAGTTGGCTGTGGTGATCCCTGTTTAATAAAGGGAACGAATATATGTATGCATCAGTCGTTTACAGAGTAATACTCAATATTCTTGAGTCTTTTTCAAAGGGCTACTTTCTACTCATACTTTGCGTAACGATACAACAGATAATTTTACTTTGCTTGCGCTACATTTTTGGGCAATGGTACCTTTACTTGCATATGATTTTTCAATACTCTTTCCACCACTGGTTATTGTGTTGCAGGATACACTCAACAAGATGCCGATGAAATATTCCACATGATCCTCAATCTCAGTCTGAAGCAGATGCCTGATCATGAGCTGGTGGGTTTGCTTTTAAAGACCACTTGAAATCGAAATGTACTGTGTTCATTTTGCTAGCTCACACTTTTAAGGTGAATAATTAATCTCTGCAGGTTAATCCACTGAAAAAAAAATTGGTTGTTTTCATAATCTTCAATAAAAATCTGATCTTTTGCTTCTGCTTTTGAAGTGGCGGTCCTTCTGTTGACGTTGGATCACTTTACTAATCCTTTTTTTACTGCGCAATCAAAACTTTTGGACTGAATAATAAATTATGAAATTAACAGTACATTACACGTTTGAATTTAAACTATTATGTTTAAACAAACTTAATTATTGCTAACTTCAGACTTTAAATAAAGTCTTCAGATGATTCTAGTTTTAATTATGGCTGCATGGATTTTTCGGTTCATAAACGGTTGTTGAAGCATAAATAAAATAAAATGAGGCATAAATTAGTGGGTATTACATGTAAATCATGGTAATGTACAAAATGTGATTGTCCATGGTAATGTCATGTTTTTTCCACTCCTCCAGGCTCAGGAAATCAGCAGTCTTTATACGATTGAGGTGGAAACACAGGTGACATGTATGGATTGCACATTTATTCACAGAGTCCCCAACTTATATTTCAGCTTTCCTCTGGTGATTCATGAAGGGGAAAACACCCTGGTAAACATCTAAAAGTGATGCATTCAAGTTACTTTACGTAATTTATGTACACTCTAATGTACATCTCACAATTTTCAGGAGAGCTGCATCATATCTTTCTTCAAGAAACAAAAGCTGGAGGTCAGCGAGAAGTTTTTCTGTGACCGCTGTGAAAAGAAGCAACCATGTGCTTATGTACGTACTTTGTTTGCTTTATCATTAAGTTAGACGTGTAATCTAAAAAATGTAATCTTTAATTGTAGCATTTCTGACAATTTAACTTTTTTTTTTATTTCCAATACAAATAGATTTTATTCAGATTTCTGCACGCAGTTTGATGCAGAATTTAATTGTTTTTATTTTATGCTGTATTTTATTATGCAGGAGCAGAAACTTGTCTCATTGCCTCAGATTCTCTGTGTCCACTTGAAAAGATTCAGAAATGAACATGGATTGATTAAGAAACTCGACAGCAAAGTCACCTTCCCTGAAACACTGAAGATGAGCATGTTTGCTGCAGGACAATCAGAAAATGTATTTCAGTATATATTTAATGCAGAGCTTATAATGGTATATTATTTGAATGCAGCAGCTGATTTAATTATCTTGTATGCTTGCTTTAGGCTGCATCTGATTCTCCTCAGGCTGATTACAGTCTGTTTGCAGTAATAGTTCATATAGGATCTGCAATGTTTGGTCATTATACCGCTTTCATCAGACAAACGCAGGACCAGATGTGGTATTATGCCAATGACAGCCGCGTGAATCAAGTAAGAGATCGAGACTATTGAGTCTTACATTCATTAAAAGGAGATCTAGTATGCTCCTTTTTACAAAATCTAAAATAGTGTCCCTATAGTGTGTATGTGACATTTCAGCTCAAAATACCCCACAAATAATCCTTTATAACTGTTTGATTTTGCCTCTTTTAGGCTTTGATCATAACTGTACCATTTTGGTGACTGTGGCTTTAAATTCAAATGAGGTTGTGCTGTTTTCAAAAGAGGGCAGAGCTACAAATGCCTATGTGTCAGCATAGTGGCAGATTCAAAAACAAGACTAACGTCCTTTGCTAATGAAGGAGAGATCATCACTAATGGGCGGGGCTTTCCCCCTCTGATGACACGTACAAAGGGAGAATGTCAATCAAAGTGTTTTAGCAGACTGTTTATATCAAGTGTGATGATAGAAAACAAAAATGAATACATTTTTACCTTTAGAAGCTGGATATATTCACTGTTGCCACACAACTGTTTAATCCTCTTATAAATGAGATTTTTAATGAATAGGACCCCTTTAAGACACTGAATATTGCCATTTTGTGTGTTAATTATTTTATTCATTTGTTTTAGGCTACATGGAAGGATGTGCAGGACACATATAAAGGGTAATTCAGTTTTTCACGTACACTGACGGGACACTTTACTTGGTACACCTTGCTAGTGCTGGGTTAGACTTTTGTATACTTTTTAAGAGACTTTGGTTGGACTCACTTTTGCCTTCTTGAATATTGTTGTGGCATAGATTTAAAGGCTAAGTTCATCTAAAAAAATGAAACTATTTCATTAATAATTCACTAATAATTCATTAATAATATGTCACACTCCAAGCCCCCGTTTTGCATCAGAACACTTATTAAGATTTTTTAGGTCAAATCTGAGAGCTCCCTCATCCTCCATAGGCAGCAAGGTTACAGAATTATTCAGTAATCAGAAAGGTATAGCAAAAAACAGACCATATGTGGTTCAATCGGAATATTATCAAGTTGCGAGAATACTTTTACACACATATTAAATGAAAATAATTACTTTATTCCACAGTTTCTAAACTAAACTTATCCCTTAACATTTTTTTTATTTTCTTTGGAGGATCTTCCAGTTTTTGATGATAATATTTGTGTACTGTTTTAGAAGAGAAACAGCCTACTTGCTTCTGTACAGAAAGAAGAGTTTGGATTCATCTGGATAACTGATGGGAAGGCTGCAGCCCTTGATGTTTTCCGCAAGCACTATGGCTTAGTTAATGCAAAAAAGATTTCCGCCTTTCTATGAAATTTTGCCTTGTTTTCCTTTGCAATTATTTAAACATTCCAAAGACACATTTTTCATGAGATTCAATATGACAGTATGCCTTGATTTCTGAAAAAGAGTATCAGAATGTATTTAATTTATGCTTAAAACAAGACAAAAATCTATTAATGTTGGTAATTTAAAAAGAAGCTTGAATTAATTTTATTTTTCTTACTTCACTGACAGAAATGTAATTGTCATTTTTAAAACGACTTTTATCCTGTGGTGCTAAAAAGAATATTCCAAAATAGGACCAACATGTATTTTTATGTGTATAAATCTACAAGTGTTTGAGATATAAATCAGTTCATGATACATATATTTTTATGTTAAAATAGGTTAACATAGGACGGCATTTTGTATAAGATTACACTATTTTGTCAGTACATATAATGTGCAGTTTATTGATATTCTTAAATAAAAAGTATGTTTTAAAGTATAACACTGTTTGTCGTCTATTTCTGAAACGTCTTATTATAAAAAAATAAGAAATAAAAAATGTAAGTTCAAAGTAGTTAAGTAATGATAATTTCCCAGAACTGTGTTGTGGCTGGAAGGGCATCGGCTGCTTAAAAACATATACCAGAGTAGTTGGCGGTTCATTCCGCAGTGGTGACCGCTGATAAATAAGGGACTAGCCGAAGGGCAATTAATGAATGAAATACAATGTGACTTTTATTTTGAAAAAAACATTATGGCTTTTATTTTTTTATCCGTTCGCACTCTCGACTTTTATTTTGTAAATCTCCATAACATGGCGTTTTCCTCTCACGTCCTGTCAAGCTTGTCTGTTATGATCTTGTAGGTGAGTAAACATTGTCATAAATCATATTTCTCAAAGAAAACTTCACTATTTTAACATTACGTTAATACCATAGTAAGCCCACCTTTATCATATTGTTAACGTTTAAAGCTTGTTAATGCAATATAAAGACAAATGTCAGTGTTTATTTTGTCTTAATTGTCACCTGCTATATAATAAATATATATTTGGGCAGTAATGCCCAAATAAACCGTGGTTTTGGTATAGTAAACTTTAATGTTTACCGTAACCATGACTATTTGTGTAACCACGATTTTATTACAAATACCATGGCTAAACTTGGTTTTAACTTGTGGTTACAGTGCTTTAAATAACATTACTAAGCCACATTTTTTGGTTTCTTTGTTTTAAGACAGTTTTGTTATGCTTTATACTGTGTAACCTCATTAATGTTTGTTTTCAGGATCGAGATATTGAAGTTAAGATGACTAATCCACTGAGAGGAGAGGTTATCAGACTGTACAAAAATGTAAGTGTAGTTTCATATTTTTAATGTTTTACAATTTAGTGCACTGATACGGTATGGTTTTTATTTCGTATGTAGCTTATTTATTTTAAATGTCAGCTAGCTTTCATTTCACATAGCACTGCATTACGTTCACTAATAAAAAGGATGTGAAGATAATAGTAATGACTCTTCATTGTTTTGGTCAATCATGTCTTTTCTGCAGCTTCTGTATCTTGGTCGGGAATATCCAAAAGGAACTGCATACTTTAGAGAGCGTCTGAAGACGGCTTTCATGAAGAACAAAGATGTCACAGACCCTGAGAAAATCCAAAAACTGATCGACCGCGGAGACTTTGTGATCAAAGAACTAGAGGCTCTCTATTATCTCAGGAAATACAGAGCCATGAAGAAACGCTATTATGAACCGGAGCATTAATCAACGATGAGTTCTCAGTCACATGTGCCAGATTAAAAGTATTTGAATGTTTGTGCTTGATGCGTTGCACTTACAAATTATTACTACTAGGATGTCCTAAAGAAGACAAGTATTAATTGGAAAAAAAAACTGTCAGATTTGCATATTTAAAGGGATAATTCACACAAAAAACGAAATGTAGTCATTTACAGGTGGTTCCAAACCTTTATGAGGTACATTTGTTGAATTTAAATGTTAGAAATTATGTATATTAATACACTACGAAAGTTTGGGGTATGAAACCTGAAAAAAAAACAGTAAATAAATACGCAAATATATAAATGAATTAGTAAATAAAGCCATAAATTCCTGCATTAATAAAACAGTAAATAAATAAATATGCAAATAAATAAATAATTGCAAATAAAAATCCAGAAACTCCTGCATAAATAAATATAGAAATTATTAATAGTGCGGGCAGGTAAATAATTTAATAAATTACAAAAATGTTGGAGGAATAAACAATGCTAAACTGAGTTTATTTATCCCCCCTCTTTCTTTTAAATGTTTATTAATTCTTGAGCATAGCTGCATATTTACTTTTCCTCAGCTCAACATGCTAATGAGAGGCCGTCTGTCAATCATCTGAAGCCAGTCAAAAAAATCGAATGCTAAATTTTTCTAACGATCAACCGATGATGGCAAAAATTCTGCCTTCTACTGATTAACAGACACCCTCTCATTAGCATGTTGAACTAAGGTAAAGTAAATACGCAACAACGTTCATAAACAGTTAATTTAATACAAAGCATTTTCTTCTTCCCCCAACATTCGTGTAATTTATTTAATTATGTATATAATTATTTATGCAAGAATTTGTGGATTTTTATAAACATTATTTATTTGCATATTTATTAATTATTTGATTTATGTGGAAATTTATCAATATAATTACTCATTTATATATTTGCATATTTATTTATTTATTGTTTTTGAAGGATTCATCCGCTATATGAAAGTCAGTTTCCAACAATATTCAAAATATCTTCCTTTATGTTCAACAAAATTAAAGCAGCAGTGGAGAGTGAGTAGATATTGACAGAATTTTCATTTTTGAGTGTGCCATCTCTTTAAATCAAGCTTTCAGTTTTATCTTGATTTAACTCAACTCAACATCACCGAAATCACAGTTGTTTTCTCGCAACGATATCTCCAGCTCCCTTGTCAGGTCCATCTTTCCTGCATTACCGGAAACCTTAAAGTGCAAAAAGGGTAAAAGTGAGAAGAACAGAGTGATTGTCCATCTGTATATATGCAATAATAAATGTGTGCTCACTTTTGCTTTGAGTATTTTGTAGGCTTTGTAGCAGGTGAGGTCCTCTTTTGATAGCGTGAGTCCGGGCTGCAGTTTCATCCGTTGGCCACCTTTGAGATACATTAAAAAGACATGCACTGAATTTAGAGTGTATCTGAAAAGTGTATCTTTCTTTTCTATGTATGGCCGATATATATTGCATCACCAAAACTGATTGAGGTCATGTCTATGTGTCAATATATTGATTATTGTGACAGGCCTATTGGCAACCTGATAATGTCGTACCTGATAATATGCTGACAATAAGACCCACTGCGATGGCTGTCACGGTTCCCAACAGGCCAAAGTACAGGTATGAAAGCGAGTACCAATTATCAGCTAACAAAGGCCTGTTAATGAATCATTATGTTATGTATCATTCAATGCATTTTGACTCAGTTAATTTTCACAACCCACCTTTCTAGAGTTTCTTCTTCAATTCTGTAGATGTCCATGCTTGCAGTCCAGTTAGTGGTGTCTGGTGCCATAGAGAGGTTACAGCCGTGTGTGTTCAGAGTCAACGGTCTGCTGTTTTCTGCTGGCGGAGGGTAAATCTGTGCCCCGATACACACCCACAATGACAGTCCCAAACCAGACACAAGTCCTGCCAAACCTCCCTAAAACAGATACTTTTGAGGAAATAGTTCACCCTAAAATTAACATTTGCTAACTCTACATTAAAGATTTCTTTATTAGAACCAAAAATCGAACATTTCATCACTTGTTCGAACAGCTCGTCACAATAATCAAGTGCTGTTTATTAGTGAAAACTGAGTGCTGGATTTTGGTTTACTGTAACTGTTTATGTTAATTTTTCAACATAAAAATTTAACTGTTCTTTAATTTTTCACAATTATATTAGTATCCCTTTACAGGATTTAACCATGAAATTCACAGTAATATGTTGTATTCAGAATTTTATTGTGAAAACTGAATGATAGATTTTGGTATGTTGTAAAAAGAAAATTCACAGAATTTCACAATGTTACTGTGTGTTTTTCACAATACTAATTTTATTAGTGTCACTTTACAGGATTTAACTGTGCAATCCATAGTAATATGATGCATGCAGAATTTTATTGTGAAAACTGAATGCAAATTTTTGGTTAACTGTATAAAATCCCCAAAATTTCACAACATGTTACTGTAATTTTTACAATAAATTACACTAGTATCACTTTAAAGGATTTAACAGTGAAATTCACAGTAATATGTGAGAATATTAAGAGTTTTATTGTAAAAAAAACTGAACGTAGGATTACGGTAAGTTGTGAGAAATGCCCCGAATTTCCCAGCATGTTGCTGTACTTTTTCAAAGATCAAAACATGAGCTCTCTGTGCAAATATTTAAAATACGGACCAATCACTCGTTTTTTTTTTTTAAATGTCTAATCATCTAGTTTTATCCCATCCCTTTTTGCAGCACCGTACTACAAAATTTCGCATGCTCAAACTCTAGTGTGACTGCAGCATTATATGTTGTATTTAGTATTTTATTGTAAAATTAAAGCAGCCAGCATAAATCAAGCAAATTACTGTTAAATGGGGCTATATCTTTTGCATGTTAGTTAGAAATTAAACTATTTTATTAATTAATGCACATTAATTTTTATGCTAGTACCCGCTCCTTTTTTTGATATTTAGTAATATTTACAGCATGTTATTTGCAGAACCAAAAACAATTTGGTTACCAATTACCAACATCTTTAAAATAACCTGAAAAAAGCAATTGTTTTTATGGATTATTATGGTTTGTTGTTTAGTGAATTGAGTAAACTAAATTGTCTGTAGTCTGTTTCCCAGTGATGGGTTGCAGCTGGAAGGGCAGCCGCTGTGTTAAACACATGCTGGATAAATTGGCAGTTTATTCCACTGTGGTGAGCCCTGATGAATAAACGGACTAAGCCGGAGGAAAATGAATGGATAGATTCATAGTATAGCAGCATCTCACTTTACAATATGTTAATTGTTGTGGATAATTAGCTCTTATTCTAAAATTACTCCTTATGAATAAGTATTTTGAGTCTGCGCTGTAATCCTTAAAAGGATAGTTCACCCAAAATTGAAAATTCTGTCATTATTTACTCTTTTGACTTGTTCGAAAAATAGTTTGACTTTCTCCTAAATACAAACGAAGATATACAGTTGAAGTCAGAATTATTTGCCCCCCTGAATTATTAGCGCCTCTGTTTAGTTTTTTCTCCAATTTCTGTTTAATGGAGGAAGGATTGTTTCAGCACATAAGCATAATAGTTTTAAAAAATAATTTCTAATAACTGATTTATTTTATCTTTGCCATGATGACAGTTAATAATATTTTACCTGATATGTTTCAAGACACTTCTATACAGCTTAAAGTGACATTTAAAGGTTTAACTAGGTTAATTAGGTTAACTAGGCAGGTTAGAGTAATCAGGTGAGTTATTGTATAACGATGGTTTGTTCTGTAGACTATTAAAAAAATAGCTTAAGGGGGCTAATAATTTTGTCCCCAAAATAGTTTTTAAAAAATTAAAAACTGCTTTTTTTCTAGTCGAACTAAAACATATAAGACTTTCTCCAGAAGAAAAAATTTTGTCAGACATACTGTGAAAATGTCCTTGCTCTGTTAAACATCATTTGGGAAATATTTAAAAATGAAAAAAAAAAAAAATCAAAAAGGGGCTAATAATTCTGACTTCAAAAAACCTGTAACCATTGACTGACACAGTATTTGGTTTTCCTAAATGGAAGTAAATGGTTACAAATTTTCAGCTTTTTTCATACTAAATTCTTTTGTGTTCAGTAGAAAAAAGAAAACCACAAACGTCTGAAACCTCCTGAGGGAGAGTAGATGATGAGGTTATTTAAATTTTTGGGTGAACTATCCCTTTCAGTAGAGTCTTTTTTTAATATGTAAAAAAATAAAGGTTTAAAGTAACCTTTGAGTTGGCGCAAGGAAACAGGATTGCAAGAGAAAATAGGCCTAGCAGAGGTCCACCAATCACTCCTGAAATACTGAAAGCCGCCTGTTGAAAAAAATACATACAATTGTTTTGTATTCTTTTGCATTCATGGTGTCACAAAATTGAGCAATAACCCACCTGTAGCATTCCTCCCATCAAAGATGCAATGCCAGCCATTCCGATGCACACAGCACCATAAAACAAACCTGTTATTGGGAAAAACTTTCTTTAGTTGTTAGTCATTGATTACTGATTAATAGACATGTATTTACTCACTCATGGCCTTTGAAGCCCAGGACAGCTGTTTTTCTGACAGACTGAGGTACGGCCGCAGCACATCTGTTACAGTTACTGCAGCCAAAGCGTTCACACTGGATGAGACTGTACTGTTGACAATAAACATGCTGTGATTTATGATCGAGTTAATATGCATGTGGTAAGGCACGTTTAAAACATTGAATGTCATTACTCGATTGAAGGGGCGTATCAGCCGATAGATATGGGCCAGTAGGGGCCTTCTGTGCATAATGGTAGGCTCAGAAGGCTGTTTTAATCCATGGTTAATCAGCTTAGATCACATATGGCTGCAGCCGGAAGTTAAAAAGAAATATTTATATCATTAAATAAGTTTCCTATTAATTGTATTTTATTAACGGCTACACCTATCAACTCTTAACCCAACCATCACAGTTATGCAAAAACAGATCTGGAGTCTTATATTAGTGTAGCTGATGAACCATGTTGGATGGATGGATGATAACAGCCTAACAGCCTTCTGAGCCTACAGTACCAATCGGCACAGAAGGCCCCTACAGGCCCAAATCTATCAGCAAATAGCCACTGATAATGCCCATTCAATCGAGTGATAACATTCGAATAGAATTTTATCAAGAATTTTAAAGCATACTTATTTTTTTGCATTTGAAAGATTACATTTTTTTAAAAGTATATAAATTATATTTTTACATTGTAAGATGCATTCTGGGGGATCAGGTTTGACTCTGCCTATGAGACAGCATCGTTTCTCCAAAGTAATGCAAATTATAAGTTCTAGGCACCGCTGTGTATTGTCTGACAAACGGCCAGGTAATACTTTCAGGCAAGGCCCAGAAATTATGAACTTCTGGAGAAAGCTTTATGTGACTATTTTCAATTTCATAGGGTTTCTTTTAAAGCATCAATGTTGTAATGTCATTTAAATTCAATGAGTTAAATAGACTTAAGCATCTTTTTGGTTGTTAAAGCCTAAAAAGAGACGAAAGGGCTTTTAAACGCAGTTGCCGTCATTAGCAGCAGGCTAGTGCAGAAATTCCATTGAAAATACTGGGGTAAAATTAATTTCCATATTTTAAAGACATGGCGCAGAACAATATAATTTAATGCAGCGCTTCTTGTTTGGTCTGATACCCACTTTAAATCATATCTCAGCCAAGCAGTGAAGATTGCAGTTTTTTTTTTTAAAGAAATCAGATCTTCAACATGGTGATTTTGTATGGGATGACAATTAACTGGAAGCCCTGGGACTGGCTGACTGAAATTAAAAGTCTTTGTGCATATACCCCATTGTGTTTGCTGCAGTAGAGAGATTTGTTTATCAATGAATGACACAGCGATGTTGAGTTCCTATTAAAGGATTCTGCTTTAAAGATACCTGAAAAATTCTCCTTGTTTATCTCTTCTTCAAATTCAGAACACTTTTAAACTCTGTGAATTGTTATTGAGTATGAAGAAACAAAGGTTAATGCATACAAATACATTAACAGTAATAACTACAAACTTATTTGTGACGTAAAAAAAACTGTATATTTAAATAGAAAACAGTCCATTTACACTTTTTACTATACATTTTAATAACAGCAGCAACAAAAATAAGTATTTGATGCAAGAATTCAGCCTCCGCTTAGCTAAAATGAGCTAACAATGCACATTTTTCCACAATTGTCTTCTGATTTGTTTTACAGTCTTGTTTTCCAGTGTAAATGTTAGATTTTTAATTAAAGACATTTTAGAGGAGTGTTGTTTAAGATATTTGTCTCAACATTGCATTTACCAAATTTGCAAGTTGGGTATGAGTTAAAAGCAAAAGTATAACTTTCCTAGTTAGTCTGATATTTAGTACTGATTAAATTGAGTTAAGCCTTTAAATTGCTCTTAAAGCTGAATGATAACATCTTGCAATATAACTTGTAAAATATTATGTACCGTCATCATGTCAAAGACTCAAAAAGTTAGTTAATAAAAATGACTCTTTAAAAGTATTATTTATTTTAAAAATGTGTCAAAAAAAAACTTCACTTGGGAAATATTAAAGAGTTATTTTTTAAATTGCCTATAATACATATATATTATTTTAGATTTTACTACAATATCACATTGTGCAGTTTACATAAGAGACTTGAGGTTAAAACTGACACATGTATTTACACTGCAATCACATTTAAAAATAAATGACCATTGATACTTTACATTTAGCTAGTGTTTTATGCAGCATTTAATTTTACACAGAATTTTAAGCAGGTACAAAGTCCTTAATCACAGTTGAAGAGTGTAGCAATGCAAAGATGGCAGCTGCTTGGACATTCTACTAAATCTTTGCAGATTATTCAAAAAGACATGATGTTGACATGCATGCAAGTTAATATTTTATACTTATCTCTTATTACAGAACAAACCTTAAAGTGCCACTGTATGCCGCTGCCACAAACAACCCTGGCAGACCAGGGAATTCACTCAGGATGTCCAACACCAGGTATGGCATAAGCTTATTGAATATTATAAAGAGAGAAATATTAATGCAGCATATTCTAATATTAATCAGTAATATCAAAGAGAGCTTAAAGCATTAGCTCACCCAAAAATGAAACCCTTTACTCCCCTTTTAGTGGTTTCAAACCTTTATGAGTTGAACACAAAAGAAGATATTTAAAAAAAAAAAAAAAAAGCAGAAAACCTGTAACCATTGACTTCCATTGCAGTAAAAACAATCACTGGAAGTCAATGGTTACAGGTTTCCAGCATTCTTCAAAATATCTTCTTTTGTATTTAACAAGTTTGAAAACAAATAATGGGAGAGTAAATGTTACACAATTTGTGTGTGAAATATTCCTTTTAGAGATTATAAACAAGGATTATAATGTAGTTGAATTACCTGGTCTTGAGCAGACACCTTTTTTGCCATCCACGGGTCACAGTTCTTATAAACGGAGTATAAACACAAGCCACAAAACACTGCGCAAAAAGTAACCACCCACAGAGTCACTAAATTAATGAATAAAGCCCTGAATAGAGACAAAAACACAGACAAATTGTATTTCAGTTTCATATTGCATGCCTGAATTTATGTTTTCGTTTGTGTGTGTGCAGCACTCACATTTTGGCGTGGAACAGGGACTTGCATGATATGTATCTCTGCACCTGAGCATGGTTGATGCCATAGAAGCTGGTCCAGTAAAACGTCCCGCCTACTGTGATGCTCCAGAAAGTGTGTCGCCTCAGAGGGTTTGGGTCGAAGCTGAAAGAGAGAGGTATGTTATTTTATACATGTGTTTAAAGAGATACTCAAGCCAAAAGGAAGTTTTGAAGACGGTTAAAAACCAAAACAGTTGCATTTTCCATTGAATTTCCTAGAGTTGGAAGGCAATAGGAAGCAAACACAACATTCTTCTAACTATCTTCTTTTCTGTTTCACTGATGAGGGAAGAAGATCATGCAAGAGATTAGTTAGTTTTTACATTTTTTAATAAAAAATAAATAAATTCCTACAACCTCTCACTTTATATTGAAAGTCTTCAAACAGTTTATATTTGCTTTTTTATTTATTATATTTTAAAATGTTATTATTTTTAAGTTCATGAGCAGTTGTCTAAGCATTTCACTGCATATCATACCTTGTATGACTCTGTATGTGACAAATAACATTAGAATTTTAAAGTTTTGTTGATCCTGGACCAACATCATCGTTTAATACAGTGTACATTTAGCATTGCTGATCCTGGACCATCATCAACATTTCAGTAGTTGTTCCTTTCACCATCATCAGCATCATCATCATTTCAGTAGTTGATCCTGGACGATCATCATCATCATTTTAGTAATGTTGATCCTGGACCATCATCATCATTTCAGTTGTTGATCCTGGACCATCATCATCATCATTTTTGTATTGTTGATCCTGGACCATCATCATCATCATCATCATAATTTCAGTAGTTGATCCTGGACCATCATCATCATCATTTCAGTAGTTGATCCTGGACCATCATCATCATCATCATCATCATCATCATAATTTCAGTAGTTGATCCTGGACCATCAGCATTATCATCATTTTAGTCATGTTGATCCTGGACCATCATCATCATTTTAGCATTGTTGATCCTGGACCATCATCAACATTTCAGTTGTTGATCCTGGACCATCATCATCATAATTTCAGCAGTTGATCCTGGACCATCATCATAATTTCAGTCGTTGATCCTGGACCATCATCATCATTTCAATTGTTGATCCTGGACCATCATCATCATTTCAGTTGTTGATCCTGGACCATCATCATCATCATTTTAGTCATGTTGATCCTGGACCATCATCATCATTTCAGTAATGTTGATCCTGGACCATCATCATCATCATAATTTCAGTAGTTGATCCCTACCATCATCATCATTTCAGTAGTTGATCCTGGACCATCATCATCATCATAATTTCAGTAGTTGATCCTGGACCATCATCATCATTTCAGTAGTTGATCCCTACCATCATCATCATCATTTCAGTAGTTGATCCTGGACCATCATCATCATCATCATCATTTCAGTTATTGATCCTGGACCATCATCATCATCATTTCAGTTATGTTTATCCTGGACCATTATCATCATCATTTCAGTTATGTTTATCCTGGACCATCATCATCATCATTTCAGCATTGTTGATCCTGGACCATCATCATCATCATTTCAGTAGTTAATCCTGGACATTCATCATGATTTCAGCATTGTTGATCCTGGACCATCATCATCATCATAATTTCAGTAGTTGATCCTGGACCATCATCATCATCATTATTTCAGTAATGTTGATCCTGGAACATCATCATCATTTCAGCATTGTTGAACCTGGACCATCATCATCATCATTTGAGTAATGTTGATCCTGGACCATCATCATCATCATTATTTCAGTAATGTTGATCCTGGAACATCATCATCATTTTAGTTGTTGATCCTGGACCATCATCATCATAATTTCAGTAGCTGATCCTGGACCATCACCATAATTTCAGTAGTTGATCCTAGACCATCATCATCATTTCAGTAGTTGATCCTGGACCATCATCATCATCATTTCAGTTGTTGATCCTGGACCATCATCATCATTTCAGTTGTTGATCCTGGACCATCATCAACATTTCAGTACTTGATCCTGGACCATCATCATCATTTCAGTAGTTGATCCTGGATCATCATCATCATCATTTCAGTAGTTGATCCTGGACCATCATCATCATTTTAGTTGTTGATCCTGGACCATCATCATCATTTCAGTTGTTCATCCTGGACCATCATCATCATCATTTTAGTCATATTGATCCTGGACCATCATCATCATTTCAGCATTGTTGATCCTGGACCATCATCATCATTCAGTAGTTGATCCTGGACATCCTCATCATCATTTCAGTAGTTGATCCTGGAGCATCATCATGATTTCAGTTGTTGATCCTGGACCATCATCATCATCATATTAGTCATGTTGATCCTGGACCATCATCATCATATCAGTTGTTGATCCTGGACCATCATCATCATTTCAGTAGTTGATCCTGGAACATCATCATCATTTCAGTTGTTGATCCTGGATCATCATCATCATTTTAGCATCGTTGATCCTGGACCATCATCATCATTTCAGCATTGTTGATCCTGGACCATCATCATCATAATTTCAGTAGTTTATCCTGGACCATCATCATCATTTCAGCATTGTTGATCCTGGACCATCATCATCATAATTTCAGTAGTTAATCCTGGACCATCATCATCATAATTTCAATAGTTAATCCTGGACCATCATCATCATAATTTCAGTAGTTGATCCTGGACCATCATCATCATTTCAGTTGTTGATCCTGGACCATCATCATCATTTCAGTAGTTGATCCTGGAACATCATCATCATTTCAGTTGTTGATCCTGGATCATCATCATCATTTTAGCATCGTTGATCCTGGACCATCATCATCATTTCAGCATTGTTGATCCTGGACCATCATCATCATAATTTCAGTAGTTGATCCTGGACCATCATCATCATTTCAGCATTGTTGATCCTGGACCATCATCATCATAATTTCAGTAGTTAATCCTGGACCATCATCATCATAATTTCAATAGTTAATCCTGGACCATCATCATCATAATTTCAGTAGTTGATCCTGGACCATCATCATCATTTCAGTTGTTGATCCTGGACCATCATCATCATTTTAGTCATGTTGATCCTGGACCATCATCATCATTTCCGTAGTTGATCCTGGACCATCATCATCATCATTTCAGTTGTTGATCCTGGACCATCATCATCATTTCAGAATTGTTGATCCTGTACCATCATCATCATTTCAGCATTGTTGATCCTGGACCATCATCATCATCATTTCTGTTGTTGATCCTGGACCATCATCATCATCATTTCTGTTGTTGATCTTGGACCATCATCATCATCATCATTTTTGTATTGTTGATCCTGGACCATCATCATCATAATTTCAGTAGTTGATCCTGGACCATCATCATCATTTCAGCATTGTTGATCCTGGACCATCATCATCATCATTTCTGTTGTTGATCCTGGACCATCATCATCATCATTTCTGTTGTTGATCTTGGACCATCATCATCATCATCATTTTTGTATTGTTGATCCTGGACCATCATCATCATAATTTCAGTAGTTGATCCTGGACCATCATCATCATCATTTCAGTAATGTTGATCCTTGACCATCATCATCATTTCAGTAATGTTGATCCTGGACCATCATCATCATCATAATTTCAGTAGTTGATCCTGGACCATCAGCATTATCATTTCAGTAATAATGATCCTGGACCATCATCATCATTTCAGCATTGTTGATCCTGGACCATCATCATCATTTTAGCATTTATGATCCTAGACCATCATCATCATTTCAGCATTGTTGATCCTGGACCATCATCATCATTTCAGTAGTTGATCCTGGACCATCATCATCATCATCATCATTTCAGTTGTTGATCCTGGACCATCATCATCATTTCAGTAATTGATCCTGGACCATCATCATCATAATTTCAGTAGTTGATCTTGGACCATCATCATCATCATTTCAGTAGTTGATCCTGGACCATCATCATCATCATCATCATCATCATTTCAGTTGTTGATCCTGGACCATCATCATCATTTCAGAATTGTTGATCCTGGACCATCATCATCATTTCAGCATTGTTGATCCTGGACCATCATCATCATAATTTCAGTAGTTGATCCTGGACCATCATCATCATTTCAGTAGTTGATTATGGACCATCATCATCATTTCAGTAGTTGATTCTGGACCATCATCATCATTTCAGTTGTTGATCCTGGACCATCATCATCATCATCATTTCAGTAATGTTGATCCTGGACCATCATCATCATTTCAATAGTTGATCCTGGACCATCATCATCATTTCAGTTGTTGATCCTGGACCATCATCATCATCATCATTTCAGTAATGTTGATCCTGGACCATCATCATCATTTTAGTCATGTTGATCCTGGACCATCATCATCATTTCAGTAATGTTGATCCTGGACCATCATCATCATTTCAGCATTGTTGATCCCGGACCATCATCATCATAATTTCAGTAGTTGATCCTGGACCATCATCATTATCATTTCAGTAATAATGATCCTGGACCATCATCATCATTTTAGCATTGTTGATCCTGGACCATCATCATCATTTAAGTAGTTGATCCTGGACCATCATCATCATTTCAGCATTGTTGATCCTGGACCATTATCATCATAATTTCAGTAGTTGATCCTGAACCATCATCATCATTTCAGCATTGTTGATCCTGGACCATCATCATCATTTCAGCATTGTTGAACCTGGACCATCATCATCATCATCATCGTTTCAGTAGTTGATCCTGGACCATCATCACCATTTCAGTTGTTGATCCTGGACCATCATCATCATCATTTCAGTAGTTGATCCAGGACCATCATCATCATCATTTCAGTTGTTGATCCTGGACCATCATCATCATTTTAGCATTGTTGATCCTGGACCATCATCATCATTTCAGTAGTTGATCCTGGACCATCATCATCATTTCAGTTGTTAATCCTGGACCATCATCATCATCATTTTAGTCATGTTGATCCTGGACCATCACCATTATTCAGTAGTTGATCCTGGACCATCATCATCATTATAATTTCAGTAGTTGATCCAGGACCATCATCATCATCATTTCAGTAGTTGATCCTGGACCATCATCATCATTTCAGTTGTTAATCCTGGACCATCATCATCATCATTTTAGTCATGTTGATCCTGGACCATCACCATTATTCAGTAGTTGATCCTGGACCATCATCATCATTATAATTTCAGTAGTTGATCCTGGACCATCATCAACATTTCAGTTGTTAATCCTGAACCATCATCATCAATTCAGTTGTTGATCCCTACCATCATCATAATTTCAGTAGTTGATCCTGGACCATCATCATAATTTTAGTAGTTGATCCTGGACCATCATCATCATTTCAGTAGATGATCCTGGACCATCATCATCATTTCAGTAGTTGATCCTGGACGATCATCATCATCATTTCAGTAATGTTGATACTGGACCATCATCATCATTTCAGTAGTTGATCCTGGACCATCATCATCATCATTTTAGTTGTTGATCCTGGACCATCATCATCATTTCAGTTGTTGATCCTGGACCATCATCATCATCATTTTAGTCATATTGATCCTGGACCATCATCATCATTTCAGCATTGTTGATCCTGGACCATCATCATCATTCAGAAGTTGATCCTGGACATCCTCATCATCATTTCAGTAGTTGATCCTGGAGCATCATCATGATTTCAGTTGTTGATCCTGGACCATCATCATCATCATATTAGTCATGTTGATCCTGGACCATCATCATCATTTCAGTTGTTGATCCTGGACCATCATCATCATTTCAGTAGTTGATCCTGGAACATCATCATCATTTCAATTGTTGATCCGGGATCATCATCATCATCATTTCAGTTGTTGATCCTGGATCATCATCATCATTTTAGCATCGTTGATCCTGGACCATCATCATCATTTCAGCATTGTTGATCCTGGACCATCATCATCATAATTTCAGTAGTTTATCCTGGACCATCATCATCATAATTTCAGTAGTTGATCCTGGACCATCATCATCATTTCAGCATTGTTGATCCTGGACCATCATCATCATAATTTCAGTAGTTGATCCTGGACCATCATCATCATTTCAGTTGTTGATCCTGGACCATCATCATCATTTTAGTCATGTTGATCCTGGACCATCATCATCATTTCCGTAGTTGATCCTGGAACATCATCATCATTTCAGTAGTTGATCCTGGACCATCATCATCATCATTTCAGTTGTTGATCCTGGACCATCATCATCATTTCAGAATTGTTGATCCTGTACCATCATCATCATTTCAGCATTGTTGATCCTGGACCATCATCATCATAATTTCAGTAGTTGATCCTGGACCATCATCATCATTTCAGCATTGTTGATCCTGGACCATCATCATCATCATTTCTGTTGTTGATCCTGGACCATCATCATCATCATTTCTGTTGTTGATCTTGGACCATCATCATCATCATCATCATTTTTGTATTGTTGATCCTGGACCATCATCATCATAATTTCAGTAGTTGATCCTGGACCATCATCATCATCATTTCATTAATGTTGATCCTTGACCATCATCATCGTTTCAGTAATGTTGATCCTGGACCATCATCATCATCATAATTTCAGTAGTTGATCCTGGACCATCAGCATTATCATTTCAGTAATAAAGATCCTGGACCATCATCATCATTTCAGCATTGTTGATCCTGGACCATCATCATCATTTTAGCATTTATGATCCTAGACCATCATCATCATTTCAGCATTGTTGATCCTGGACCATCATCATCATTTCAGTAGTTGATCCTGGACCATCATCATCATCATCATCATTTCAGTTGTTGATCCTGGACCATCATCATCATTTCAGTAATTGATCCTGGACCATCATCATCATCATCATCATCATTTCAGAATTGTTGATCCTGGACCATCATCATCATTTCAGCATTGTTGATCCTGGATCATCATCATCATAATTTCAGTAGTTGATCTTGGACCATCATCATCATAATTTCAGTAGTTGATCCTGGACAATCATCATCATTTTAGTCATGTTGATCCTGGACCATCATCATCATTTCAGTAGTTGATCCTGGACCATCATCATCATCATCATCATCATCATCATTTCAGTTGTTGATCCTGGACCATCATCATCATTTCAGAATTGTTGATCCTGGACCATCATCATCATTTCAGCATTGTTGATCCTGGACCATCATCATCATAATTTCAGTAGTTGATCCTGGACCATCATCATCATTTCAGTAGTTGATTATGGACCATCATCATCATTTCAGTAGTTGATTCTGGACCATCATCATCATTTCAGTTGTTGATCCTGGACCATCATCATCATCATCATTTCAGTAATGTTGATTCTGGACCATCATCATCATTTCAATAGTTGATCCTGGACCATCATCATCATTTCAGTTGTTGATCCTGGACCATCATCATCATCATCATTTCAGTAATGTTGATCCTGGACCATCATCATCATTTTAGTCATGTTGATCCTGGACCATCATCATCATTTCAGTAATGTTGATCCTGGACCATTACCATAATTCAGTAGTTGATCCTGGACCATCATCATCATTTCAGTAGTTGATCGTGGACCATCATCATCATTTCAGCATTGTTGATCCCGGACCATCATCATCATAATTTCAGTAGTTGATCCTGGACCATCATCATTATCATTTCAGTAATAATGATCCTGGACCATCATCATCATTTTAGCATTGTTGATTCTGGACCATCATCATCATTTAAGTAGTTGATCCTGGACCATCATCATCATTTCAGCATTGTTGATCCTGGACCATTATCATCATAATTTCAGTAGTTGATCCTGAACCATCATCATCATTTCAGCATTGTTGATCCTGGACCATCATCATCATTTCAGCATTGTTGAACCTGGACCATCATCATCATCATCATCGTTTCAGTAGTTGATCCTGGACCATCATCACCATTTCAGTTGTTGATCCTGGACCATCATCATCATCATTTCAGTAGTTGATCCAGGACCATCATCATCATCATTTCAGTTGTTGATCCTGGACCATCATCATCATTTCAGTAGTTGATCCTGGACCATCATCATCATTTCAGTTGTTAATCCTGGACCATCATCATCATCATTTTAGTCATGTTGATCCTGGACCATCACCATTATTCAGTAGTTGATCCTGGACCATCATCATCATTATAATTTCAGTAGTTGATCCAGGACCATCATCATCATCATTTCAGTTGTTGATCCTGGACCATCATCATCATTTTAGCATTGTTGATCCTGGACCATCATCATCATTTCAGTAGTTGATCCTGGACCATCATCATCATTTCAGTTGTTAATCCTGGACCATCATCATCATCATTTTAGTCATGTTGATCCTGGACCATCACCATTATTCAGTAGTTGATCCTGGACCATCATCATCATTATAATTTCAGTAGTTGATCCTGGACCATCATCAACATTTCAGTTGTTAATCCTGAACCATCATCATCAATTCAGTTGTTGATCCCTACCATCATCATAATTTCAGTAGTTGATCCTGGACCATCATCATAATTTTAGTAGTTGATCCTGGACCATCATCATCATTTCAGTAGATGATCCTGGACCATCATCATCATTTCAGTAGTTGATCCTGGACGATCATCATCATCATTTCAGTAATGTTGATCCTGGACCATCATCATCATTTCAGTAGTTGATCCTGGACGATCATCATCATCATTTTAGTCATGTTGATCCTGGACCATCATCATCGTCATTTTAGTCATGTTGATTCTGGAATATCATCATCATTTCAGTAGTTGATCCCTACCATCATCATCATTTCAATAGTTAATCCTGGAGCATCATCATTATTTCAGTTGTTGATCCTGGACCATCATCATCATCATTTTAGTCATGTTGATCCTGGACCATCATCATCATTTCAGTTGTTGATCCTGGACCATCATCATCATCATTTTAGTTGTTGATAATGGACCATCATCATCATCATTTTAGCATTGTTGATCCTGGACCATCATCAACATTTCAGTTGTTGATCCTGGACCATCATCATCATAATTTCAGTAGTTGATCCTGGACCATCATCATCATTTCAATTGTTGATCCTGGACCATCATCATTATCATTTTAGTTGTTGATCCTGGACCATCATCATCATCATTTTAGTCATGTTGATCCTGGACCATCATCATCATTTTAGTCATGTTGATCCTGGACCATCATCATCATTTCAGTAATGTTGATCCTGGACCATCATCATCATCGTCATCATAATTTCAGTAGTTGATCCTGGACCACATCATCATTTCAGTACTTGATCCCTACCATCATCATCATTTCAGTAGTTGATCCTGGACCATCATCATCATCATCATCATCATCATCATCATCATCATCATCATCATTTCAGTTATTGATCCTGGACCATCATCATCATCATTTCAGTAATGTTGATCCTGAACCATCATCATCATTTCAGTTGTTAATCCTGGACCATCATCATCATCATTTCAGTTATGTTTATCCTGGACCATTATCATCATTTCAGCATTGTTGATCCTGGACCATCATCATTTCAGTAGTTGATCCTGGACATTCATCATGATTTCAGCATTGTTGATCCTGGACCATCATCATCATAATTTCAGTAGTTGATCCTGGACCATCATCATCATTTCAGCATTGTTGAACCTGGACCATCATCATCATCATTTCAGTAGTTGATCCTGGACCATCATCATCATCATTATTTCAGTAATGTTGATCCTGGAACATCATCATCATTTTAGTTGTTGATCCTGGACCATCATCATCATAATTTCAGTAGTTGATCCTGGACCATCATCATCATTTCAGTTGTTGATCCTGGACCATCATCATCATCATTTTAGTCATGTTGATCCTGGACCATCATCATCATTTCAGTAGTTGATCCTGGATCATTATCATCATCATTTCAGCATTGTTGATCCTGGACCATCATCATCATCATTTCAGTAGTTGATCCTGGACATTCATCATGATTTCAGCATTGTTGATCCTTGACCATCATCATCATTAATTCAGTTGTTGATTCTGGACCATCATCATCATTTCAGTAGTTGATCCTGGAGCATCATCATCATCATTTCAATTGTTGATCCTGGACCATCATCATCATCATTATTTCAGTTGTTGATCCTGGACCATCATCATCATTTCAGTTGTTGATCCTGGACCATCATCATCATCATTTTAGTCATGTTGATCCTAAACCATTATCATCATTTCAGAATTGTTGATCCTGGACCATCATCATCATTTCAGCAGTGTTGATCCTGGACCATCATCATCATCATTTCTGTTGTTGATCCTGGACCATCATCATCATCATTTTTGTATTGTTGATGCTGGACCATCATCATCATCATCATAATTTCAGTAGTTGATCCTGGACCATCATCATCGTCATTTCAGTTGTTGATCCTGGACCATCATCATCATCATTTCAGTAGTTGATCCTGGACCATCATCATCATTTCAGTAGTTGATCCTGGACCATCATCATCATTTCAGTAGTTGATCCTGGAGCATCATCATCATTTCAGTTGTTGATCCTGAACCATTATCATCATTTCAGAATTGTTGATCCTGGACCATCATCATCATTTTAGTCATGTTGATCCTGAACCATCACCACCATTCAGTAGTTGATCCTGGACCATCATCAACATTTCAGTTGTTGATCCTGGACCATCATCATCATCATTTCAGTTGTTGATCCTGGACCATCATCATCATTTCAGAATTGTTGATCCTGTACCATCATCATCATTTCAGCATTGTTGATCCTGGACCATCATCATCATAATTTCAGTAGTTGATCCTGGACCATCATCATCATTTCAGCATTGTTGATCCTGGACCATCATCATCATCATTTCTGTTGTTGATCCTGGACCATCATCATCATCATTTCTGTTGTTGATCTTGGACCATTATCATCATCATCATCATCATCATTTTTGTATTGTTGATCCTGGACCATCATCATCATAATTTCAGTAGTTGATCCTGGACCATCATCATCATCATTTCATTAATGTTGATCCTTGACCATCATCATCGTTTCAGTAATGTTGATCCTGGACCATCATCATCATCATAATTTCAGTAGTTGATCCTGGACCATCAGCATTATCATTTCAGTAATAAAGATCCTGGACCATCATCATCATTTCAGCATTGTTGATCCTGGACCATCATCATCATTTTAGCATTTATGATCCTAGACCATCATCATCATTTCAGCATTGTTGATCCTGGACCATCATCATCATTTCAGTAGTTGATCCTGGACCATCATCATCATCATCATCATTTCAGTTGTTGATCCTGGACCATCATCATCATTTCAGTAATTGATCCTGGACCATCATCATCATCATCATCATTTCAGAATTGTTGATCCTGGACCATCATCATCATTTCAGCATTGTTGATCCTGGATCATCATCATCATAATTTCAGTAGTTGATCTTGGACCATCATCATCATAATTTCAGTAGTTGATCCTGGACAATCATCATCATTTTAGTCATGTTGATCCTGGACCATCATCATCAATTCAGTAGTTGATCCTGGACCATCATCATCATCATCATTTCAGTTGTTGATCCTGGACCATCATCATCATTTCAGAATTGTTGATCCTGGACCATCATCATCATTTCAGCATTGTTGATCCTGGACCATCATCATCATAATTTCAGTAGTTGATCCTGGACCATCATCATCATTTCAGTAGTTGATTCTGGACCATCATCATCATTTCAGTTGTTGATCCTGGACCATCATCATCATCATCATTTCAGTAATGTTGATTCTGGACCATCATCATCATTTCAATAGTTGATCCTGGACCATCATCATCATTTCAGTTGTTGATCCTGGACCATCATCATCATCATCATCATTTCAGTAATGTTGATCCTGGACCATCATCATCATTTTAGTCATGTTGATCCTGGACCATCATCATCATTTCAGTAATGTTGATCCTGGACCATTACCATAATTCAGTAGTTGATCCTGGACCATCATCATCATTTCAGTAGTTGATCGTGGACCATCATCATCATTTCAGCATTGTTGATCCCGGACCATCATCATCATAATTTCAGTAGTTGATCCTGGACCATCATCATTATCACTTCAGTAATAATGATCCTGGACCATCATCATCATTTTAGCATTGTCGATCCTGGACCATCATCATCATTTAAGTAGTTGATCCTGGACCATCATCATCATTTCAGCATTGTTGATCCTGGACCATTATCATCATAATTTCAGTAGTTGATCCTGAACCATCATCATCATTTCAGCATTGTTGATCCTGGACCATCATCATCATTTCAGCATTGTTGAACCTGGACCATCATCATCATCATCATCGTTTCAGTAGTTGATCCTGGACCATCATCACCATTTCAGTTGTTGATCCTGGACCATCATCATCATCATTTCAGTAGTTGATCCAGGACCATCATCATCATCATTTCAGTTGTTGATCCTGGACCATCATCATCATTTTAGCATTGTTGATCCTGGACCATCATCATCATTTCAGTAGTTGATCCTGGACCATCATCATCATTTCAGTTGTTAATCCTGGACCATCATCATCATCATTTTAGTCATGTTGATCCTGGACCATCACCATTATTCAGTAGTTGATCCTGGACCATCATCATCATTATAATTTCAGTAGTTGATCCTGGACCATCATCAACATTTCAGTTGTTAATCCTGAACCATCATCATCAATTCAGTTGTTGATCCCTACCATCATCATAATTTCAGTAGTTGATCCTGGACCATCATCATAATTTTAGTAGTTGATCCTGGACCATCATCATCATTTCAGTAGATGATCCTGGACCATCATCATCATTTCAGTAGTTGATCCTGGACGATCATCATCATCATTTCAGTAATGTTGATCCTGGACCATCATCATCATTTCAGTAGTTGATCCTGGACGATCATCATCATCATTTTAGTCATGTTGATCCTGGACCATCATCATCGTCATTTTAGTCATGTTGATTCTGGAATATCATCATCATTTCAGTAGTTGATCCCTACCATCATCATCATTTCAATAGTTAATCCTGGAGCATCATCATTATTTCAGTTGTTGATCCTGGACCATCATCATCATCATTTTAGTCATGTTGATCCTGGACCATCATCATCATTTCAGTTGTTGATCCTGGACAATCATCATCATCATTTTAGTTGTTGATCCTGGACCATCATCATCATCATTTTAGCATTGTTGATCCTGGACCATCATCAACATTTCAGTTGTTGATCCTGGACCATCATCATCATAATTTCAGTAGTTGATCCTGGACCATCATCATCATTTCAATTGTTGATCCTGGACCATCATCATCATCATTTTAGTTGTTGATCCTGGACCATCATCATCATCATTTTAGTCATGTTGATCCTGGACCATCATCATCATTTTAGTCATGTTGATCCTGGACCATCATCATCATTTCAGTAATGTTGATCCTGGACCATCATCATCATCGTCATCATAATTTCAGTAGTTGATCCTGGACCACATCATCATTTCAGTAGTTGATCCCTACCATCATCATCATTTCAGTAGTTGATCCTGGACCATCATCATCATCATCATCATCATCATCATCATCATTTCAGTTATTGATCCTGGACCATCATCATCATCATTTCAGTAATGTTGATCCTGAACCATCATCATCATTTCAGTTGTTAATCCTGGACCATCATCATCATCATTTTAGTTATGTTTATCCTGGACCATTATCATCATTTCGGCATTGTTGATCCTGGACCATCATCATTTCAGTAGTTGATCCTGGACATTCATCATGATTTCAGCATTGTTGATCCTGGACCATCATCATCATAATTTCAGTAGTTGATCCTGGACCATCATCATCATTTCAGCATTGTTGAACCTGGACCATCATCATCATCATTTCAGTAGTTGATCCTGGACCATCATCATCATCATTATTTCAGTAATGTTGATCCTGGAACATCATCATCATTTTAGTTGTTGATCCTGGACCATCATCATCATAATTTCAGTAGTTGATCCTGGACCATCATCATCATTTCAGTTGTTGATCCTGGACCATCATCATCATCATTTTAGTCATGTTGATCCTGGACCATCATCATCATTTCAGTAGTTGATCCTGGATCATTATCATCATCATTTCAGCATTGTTGATCCTGGACCATCATCATCATCATTTCAGTAGTTGATCCTGGACATTCATCATGATTTCAGCATTGTTGATCCTTGACCATCATCATCATTAATTCAGTTGTTGATTCTGGACCATCATCATCATTTCAGTAGTTGATCCTGGAGCATCATCATCATCATTTCAATTGTTGATCCTGGACCATCATCATCATCATTATTTCAGTTGTTGATCCTGGACCATCATCATCATTTCAGTTGTTGATCCTGGACCATCATCATCATTTCAGCAGTGTTGATCCTGGACCATCATCATCATCATTTCTGTTGTTGATCCTGGACCATCATCATCATCATTTTTGTATTGTTGATCCTGGACCATCATCATCATCATCATAATTTCAGTAGTTGATCCTGGACCATCATCATCGTCATTTCAGTTGTTGATCCTGGACCATCATCATCATCATTTCAGTAGTTGATCCTGGACCATCATCATCATTTCAGTAGTTGATCCTGGACCATCATCATCATTTCAGTAGTTGATCCTGGAGCATCATCATCATTTCAGTTGTTGATCCTGAACCATTATCATCATTTCAGAATTGTTGATCCTGGACCATCATCATCATTTTAGTCATGTTGATCCTGAACCATCACCACCATTCAGTAGTTGATCCTGGACCATCATCATAATTTCAGTAGTTGATCCTGGACCATCATCATAATTTCAGTAGATGATCCTGGACCATCATCATCATTTCAGTAGTTGATCCTGGACGATCATCATCATCATTTCAGCAATGTTGATCCTGGACCATCATCATCATTTCAGTAGTTGATCCTGGATGATCATCATCATCATTTTAGTCATGTTGATCCTGGACCATCATCATCGTCATTTTAGTCATGTTGATTCTGGAATATCATCATCATTTCAGTAGTTGATCCCTACCATCATCATCATTTCAATAGTTAATCCTGGAGCATCATCATTATTTCAGTTGTTGATTCTGGACCATCATCATCATCATCATTTTAGTCATGTTGATCCTGGACCATCATCATCATTTCAGTAGTTGATCCCTACCATCATTATCATTTCAATAGTTAATCCTGGAGCATCATCATCATTTCAGTTGTTGATCCTGGACCATCATCATCATAATTTCAGTAGTTGATCCTGGACCATCATCATCATTTCAGTAGTTGATCCCTACCATCATCATCATTTCAGTAGTTGATCCTGGACCATCATCATCATCATCATCATCATCATTTCAGTTATGTTTATCCTGGACCATTATGATCATTTCAGCATTGTTGATCCTGGACCATCATCATCATCATTTCAGTAGTTGATCCTGGACATTCATCATCATTTCAGCATTGTTGAACCTGGACCATCATCATCATCATTTCAGTAGTTGATCCTGGACCATCATCATCATCATTATTTCAGTAATGTTGATCCTGGAGCATCATCATTATTTTAGTTGTTGATCCTGGACCATCATCATCATTTCAGTTGTTGATCCTGGACCATCATTATCATCATTTTAGTTGTTGATCCTGGACCATCATCATCATCATTTTAGTCATGTTGATCCTGGACCATCATCATCATTTCAGTAATGTTGATCCTGGACCATCATCATCATGTCAGTAATGTTGATCCTGGACCATTATCATCATTTCAGTAGTTGATCCCTACCATCATCATCATTTCAGTAGTTGATCCTGGACCATCATCATCATCATCATCATCATCATCATCATCATCATCATCATCATCATCATCATTTCAGTTATTGATCCTGGACCATCATCATCATCATCATCATCATTATCATTTCAGTAATGTTGATCCTGAACCATCATCATCATTTCAGCTGTTATTCCTGGACCATTATCATCATTTCAGCATTGTTGATCCTGGACCATCATCATCATAATTTCAGTAGTTGATCCTGGACCATCATCATCATTTTAGTTGTTGATCCTGGACCATCATCATCATAATTTCAGTAGTTGATCCTGGACCATCATCATCATTTCAGTTGTTGATCCTGGACCATCATCATCATCATTTTAGTCATGTTGATCCTGGACCATCATCATCATTTCAGTATTGTTGATCCTGGACCATCATCATCATTCAGTAGTTGATCCTGGACATCCTCATCATCATTTCAGTAGTTGATCCTGGAGCATCATCATGATTTCAGTTGTTGATCCTGGACCATCATCATCATCATATTAGTCATGTTGATCCTGGACCATCATCATCATTTCAGTTGTTGATCCTGGACCATCATCATCAATTCAGTAGTTGATCCTGGACCATCATCATAATTTCAGTAGTTGATCCTGGACCATCATCATTTCAGTAGTTGATCCTGGAGCATCATCATCATTTCAATTGTTGATCCTGGACCATCATCATCATTTCAGTTGTTGATCCTGGATCATCATCATCATCATTTCAGTTGTTGATCCTGGACCATCATCATCATTTTAGCAGCGTTGATCCTGGAACATCATCATCATTTCAGCATTGTTGATCCTGGACCATCATCATCATAATTTCAGTAGTTTATCCTGGACCATCATCATCATAATTTCAGTGGTTGATCCTTGACCATCATCATCATTTCAGCATTGTTGATCCTGGACCATCATCATCATAATTTCAGTAGTTAATCCTGGACCATCATCATCATAATTTCAATAGTTAATCCTGGACCATCATCATCATAATTTCAGTAGTTGATCCTGGACCATCATCATCATTTCAGTAATGTTGATCCTGGACCATCATTTCAGCATTGTTGATCCTGGACCATCATCATCATAATTTCAGTATTTGATCCTGGACCATCATCATCATCATTTCAGTTGTTGATCCTGGACCATCATCATCATTTCAGAATTGTTGATCCTGTACCATCATCATCATTTCAGCATTGTTGATCCTGGACCATCATCATCATAATTTCAGTAGTTGATCCTGGACCATCATCATCATTTCAGCATTGTTGATCCTGGACCATCATCATCATCATTTCAGTTGTTGATCCTGGACCATCATCATCATAATTTTAGTAGTTGATCCTGGACCATCATCATCATTTCAATTGTTGATCCTGGACCATCATCATCATTTCAGTTGTTGATCCTGGACCATCATCATCATCATTTTAGTTGTTGATCCTGTACCATCATCATCATCATTTTAGTCATGTTGATCCTGGACCATCATCATCATTTTAGTCATGTTGATCCTGGACCATCATCATCACTTCAGTAATGTTGATCCTGGACCATCATCATCATCATTTCAGTAGTTGATCCTGGACCATCATCATCATTTCAGTTGTTGATCCTGGACCATCATCATCATCATATTGGTCATGTTGATCCTGGACCATCATCATCAATTCAGTAGTTGATCCTGGACCATCATCATAATTTCAGTAGTTGATCCTGGACCATCATCATCATTTCAGTAGTTGATCCTGGAGCATCATCATCATTTCAATTGTTGATGATGGACCATCATCATCATTTCAGTTGTTGATCCTGGATCATCATCATCATCATTTCAGTTGTTGATCCTGGACCATCATCATCATTTTAGCAGCGTTGATCCTGGACCATCATCATCATTTCAGCATTGTTGATCCTGGACCATCATCATCATAATTTCAGTAGTTTATCCTGGACCATCATCATCATAATTTCAGTAGTTGATCCTGGACCATCATCATCATTTCAGCATTGTTGATCCTGGACCATCATCATCATAATTTCAGTAGTTAATCCTGGACCATCATCATCATAATTTCAATAGTTAATCCTGGACCATCATCATCATTTTAGTCATGTTGATCCTGGACCATCATCATCATTTCAGTAGTTGATCCTGGAACATCATCATCATTTCAGTAGTTGATCCTGGACCATCATCATCATCATTTCAGTTGTTGATCCTGGACCATCATCATCATTTCAGAATTGTTGATCCTGTACCATCATCATCATTTCAGCATTGTTGATCCTGGACCATCATCATCATAATTTCAGTAGTTGATCCTGGACCATCATCATCATCATTTCTGTTGTTGATCTTGGACCATCATCATTTTTGTATTGTTGATCCTGGACCATCATCATCATCATTTTAGTTGTTGATCCTGGACCATCAACATCATCATTTTAGCATTGTTGATCCTGGACCATCATCAACATTTCAGTTGTTGATCCTGGACCATCATCATCATAATTTCAGTAGTTAATCCTGGACCATCATCATCATTTCAATTGTTGATCCTGGACCATCATCATCATTTCAGTTGTTGATCCTGGACCATCATCATCATCATTTTAGTTGTTGATCCTGTACCATCATCATCATCATTTTAGTCATGTTGATCCTGGACCATCATCATCATTTTAGTCATGTTGATCCTGGACCATCATCATCACTTCAGTAATGTTGATCCTGGACCATCATCATCATCATTTCAGTAGTTGATCCTGGACCATCATCATCATTTCAGTTGTTGATCCTGGACCATCATCATCATCATATTAGTCATGTTGATCCTGGACCATCATCATCATTTCAGTTGTTGATCCTGGACCATCATCATCAATTCAGTAGTTGATCCTGGACCATCATCATAATTTCAGAAGTTGATCCTGGATCATCATCATCATTTCAGTAGTTGATCCTGGAGCATCATCATCATTTCAATTGTTGATCCTGGACCATCATCATCATTTCAGTTGTTGATTCTGGATCATCATCATCATCATTTCAGTTGTTGATCCTGGACCATCATCATCATTTTAGCAGCGTTGATCCTGGAACATCATCATCATTTCAGCATTGTTGATCCTGGACCATCATCATCATAATTTCAGTAGTTTATCCTGGACCATCATCATCATAATTTCAGTAGTTGATCCTAGACCATCATCATCATTTCAGCATTGTTGATCCTGGACCATCATCATCATAATTTCAGTAGTTAATCCTGGACCATCATCATCATAATTTCAATAGTTAATCCTGGACCATCATCATCATTTCAGTTGTTGATCCTGGACCATCATCATCATTTTAGTCATGTTGATCCTGGACCTTCATCATCATTTCAGTAGTTGATCCTGGAACATCATCATCATTTCAGTAGTTGATCCTGGACCATCATCATCATCATTTCAGTTGTTGATCCTGGACCATCATCATCATTTCAGAATTGTTGATCCTGGACCATCATCATCATAATTTCAGTAGTTGATCCTGGACCATCATCATCATTTCAGCATTGTTGATCCTGGACCATCATCATCATAATTTCAGTAGTTGATCCTGGACCATCATCATCATTTCAGCATTGTTGATCCTGGACCATCATCATCATCATTTCGGTTGTTGATCCTGGACCATCATCATCATAATTTTAGTAGTTGATCCTGGACCATCATCATCATTTCAATTGTTGATCCTGGACCATCATCATCATTTCAGTTGTTGATCCTGGACCATCATCATCATCATTTTAGTTGTTGATCCTGTACCATCATCATCATCATTTTAGTCATGTTCATCCTGGACCATCATCATCATTTTAGTCATGTTGATCCTGGACCATCATCATCACTTCAGTAATGTTGATCCTGGACCATCATCATCATCATTTCAGTAGTTGATCCTGGACCATCATCATCATTTCAGTTGTTGATCCTGGACCATCATCATCATCATATTAGTCATGTTGATCCTGGACCATCATCATCAATTCAGTAGTTGATCCTGGACCATCATCATAATTTCAGTAGTTGATCCTGGACCATCATCATCATTTCAGTAGTTGATCCTGGAGCATCATCATCATTTCAATTGTTGATCCTGGACCATCATCATCATTTCAGTTGTTGATCCTGGATCATCATCATCATCATTTCAGTTGTTGATCCTGGACCATCATCATCATTTTAGCAGCGTTGATCCTGGACCATCATCATCATTTCAGCATTGTTGATCCTGGACCATCATCATCATAATTTCAGTAGTTTATCCTGGACCATCATCATCATAATTTCAGTAGTTGATCCTGGACCATCATCATCATTTCAGCATTGTTGATCCTGGACCATCATCATCATAATTTCAGTAGTTAATCCTGGACCATCATCATCATAATTTCAATAGTTAATCCTGGACCATCATCATCATTTTAGTCATGTTGATCCTGGACCATCATCATCATTTCAGTAGTTGATCCTGGAACATCATCATCATTTCAGTAGTTGATCCTGGACCATCATCATCATCATTTCAGTTGTTGATCCTGGACCATCATCATCATTTCAGAATTGTTGATCCTGTACCATCATCATCATTTCAGCATTGTTGATCCTGGACCATCATCATCATAATTTCAGTAGTTGATCCTGGACCATCATCATCATCATTTCTGTTGTTGATCTTGGACCATCATCATTTTTGTATTGTTGATCCTGGACCATCATCATCATCATTTTAGTTGTTGATCCTGGACCATCAACATCATCATTTTAGCATTGTTGATCCTGGACCATCATCAACATTTCAGTTGTTGATCCTGGACCATCATCATCATAATTTCAGTAGTTGATCCTGGACCATCATCATCATTTCAATTGTTGATCCTGGACCATCATCATCATTTCAGTTGTTGATCCTGGACCATCATCATCATCATTTTAGTTGTTGATCCTGTACCATCATCATCATCATTTTAGTCATGTTGATCCTGGACCATCATCATCATTTTAGTCATGTTGATCCTGGACCATCATCATCACTTCAGTAATGTTGATCCTGGACCATCATCATCATCATTTCAGTAGTTGATCCTGGACCATCATCATCATTTCAGTTGTTGATCCTGGACCATCATCATCATCATATTAGTCATGTTGATCCTGGACCATCATCATCATTTCAGTTGTTGATCCTGGACCATCATCATCAATTCAGTAGTTGATCCTGGACCATCATCATAATTTCAGAAGTTGATCCTGGATCATCATCATCATTTCAGTAGTTGATCCTGGAGCATCATCATCATTTCAATTGTTGATCCTGGACCATCATCATCATTTCAGTTGTTGATTCTGGATCATCATCATCATCATTTCAGTTGTTGATCCTGGACCATCATCATCATTTTAGCAGCGTTGATCCTGGAACATCATCATCATTTTAGCATTGTTGATCCTGGACCATCATCATCATAATTTCAGTAGTTTATCCTGGACCATCATCATCATAATTTCAGTAGTTGATCCTAGACCATCATCATCATTTCAGCATTGTTGATCCTGGACCATCATCATCATAATTTCAGTAGTTAATCCTGGACCATCATCATCATAATTTCAATAGTTAATCCTGGACCATCATCATCATTTCAGTTGTTGATCCTGGACCATCATCATCATTTTAGTCATGTTGATCCTGGACCTTCATCATCATTTCAGTAGTTGATCCTGGAACATCATCATCATTTCAGTAGTTGATCCTGGACCATCATCATCATTTCAGAATTGTTGATCCTGTACCATCATCATCATTTCAGCATTGTTGATCCTGGACCATCATCATCATAATTTCAGTAGTTGATCCTGGACCATCATCATCATTTCAGCATTGTTGATCCTGGACCATCATCATCATCATTTCTGTTGTTGATCTTGGACCATCATCATCATCATTTTTGTATTGTTGATCCTGGACCATCATCATCATCATTTTAGTTGTTGATCCTGGACCATCATCATCATCATTTTAGCATTGTTGATCCTGGACCATCATCAACATTTCAGTTGTTGATCCTGGACCATCATCATCATTTCAATTGTTGATCCTGGACCATCATCATCATTTCAGTTGTTGATCCTGGACCATCATCATCATCATTTTAGTTGTTGATCCTGTACCATCATCATCATCATTTTAGTCATGTTGATCCTGGACCATCATCATCATTTTAGTCATGTTGATCCTGGACCATCATCATCACTTCAGTAATGTTGATCCTGGACCATCATCATCATCATAATTTCAGTAGTTGATCCTGGACCATCATCATCATTATAATTTCAGTAGTTGATCCTGGACCATCATCATCATCATAATTTCAGTAGTTGATCCTGGACCATCAGCATTATCATTTCAGTAATAATGATCCTGGACCATCATCATCATTTCAGCATTGTTGATCCTGGAGCATCATCATCATTTCAGCATTGTTGATCCTGGACCATCATCATCATAATTTCAGTAGTTGATCCTGGACCATCATCATCATTTTAGTCATGTTGATCCTGGACCATCATCCTCATTTCAGTAGTTGATCCTGAACCATCATCATCATTTCAGTTGTTGATCCTGGACCATCATCATCATTTTAGTCATGTTGATCCTGGACCATCATCATCATTTCAGTAGTTGATCCTGGAACATCATCATCATTTCAGTAGTTGATTATGGACCATCATCATAATTTCAGTAGCTGATCCTGGACCATCATCATCATTTCAGTGTTTGATCCTGGAGCATCATCATCATCATTTCAATTGTTGATCCTGGACCATCATCATCATTATTTCAGTTGGTGATCCTGGACCATCATCATCATTTCAGTTGTTGATCCTAGACCATCATCATCATTTTAGTCATGTTGATCCTGGACCATCATCATCATTTCAGCATTGTTGATCCTGGACCATCATCATCATTTAGTAGTTGATCCTGGACATCCTCATTATCATTACAGTAGTGGATCCTGGAGCATCATCATGATTTCAGTTGTTGATCCTGGACCATCATCATCATCATATTAGTCATGTTGATCCTGGACCATCATCATCATTTCAGTTGTTGATCCTGGACCATCATCATCAATTCAGTAGTTGATCCTGGACCATCATCATAATTTCAGTAGTTGATCCTGGAGCATCATCATCATTTCAATTGTTGATCCTGGACCATCATCATCATTTCAGTTGTTGATCCTGGATCATCATCATCATCATTTCAGTTGTTGATCCTGGACCATCATCATCATTTTAGCATCGTTGATCCTGGAACATCATCATCATTTCAGCATTGTTAATCCTGGACCATCATCATCATAATTTCAGTAGTTTATCCTGGACCATCATCATCATAATTTCAGTAGTTGATCCTGGACCATCATCATCATTTCAGCATTGTTGATCCTGGACCATCATCATCATAATTTCAGTAGTTAATCCTGGACCATCATCATCATAATTTCAGTAGTTAATCCTGGACCATCATCATCATAATTTCAATAGTTAATCCTGGACCATCATCATCATAATTTCAGTAGTTGATCCTGGACCATCATCATCATTTTAGTCATGTTGATCCTGGACCATCATCATCATTTCAGTAGTTGATCCTGGACCATCATCATCATTTTAGTTGTTGATCCTGGACCATCATCATCATTTTAGTCATGTTGATCCTGGACCATCATCATCATTTCAGTAGTTGATCCTGGAACATCATCATCATTTCAGTAGTTGATCCTGGACCATCATCATCATCATTTCAGTTGTTGATCCTGGACCATCATCATCATTTCAGAATTGTTGATCCTGTACCATCATCATCATTTCAGCATTGTTGATCCTGGACCATCATCATCATAATTTCAGTAGTTGATCCTGGACCATCGTCATCATTTCAGCATTGTTGATCCTGGACCATCATCATCATCATTTCTGTTGTTGATCCTGGACCATCATCATCATCATCATAATTTCAGTAGTTGATCCTGGACCATCATCATCATCATTTCAGTAATGTTGATCCTGGACCATCATCATCATCATAATTTCAGTAGTTGATCCTGGACCATCATCACCATACTTTCAGTAGTTGATCCTGGACCATCATCATCATTTTAGTCATGTTGATCCTGGACCATCATCATCATTTCAGTAGTTGATCCTGGACCATCATCATCATCATCATTTCAGTTGTTGATCCTGGACCATCATCATCATTTCAGAATTGTTGATCCTGGACCATCATCATCATCATTTCAGTAATAATGATCCTGGACCATCATCATCATTTCAGCATTGTTGATCCTGGACCATCATCATCATAATTTCAGTAGTTGATCCTGGACCATCATCACCATACTTTCAGTAGTTGATCCTGTACCATCATCATCATTTTAGTCATGTTGATCCTGGACCATCATCATCATTTCAGTAGTTGATCCTGGACCATCATCATCATCATCATCATCATCATCATCATTTCAGTTGTTGATCCTGGACCATCATCATCATTTCAGAATTGTTGATCCTGGACCATCATCATCATTTCAGCATTGTTGATCCTGGACCATCATCATCATAATTTCAGTAGTTGATCCTGGACCATCATTATTATCATTTCAGTAATAATGATCCTGGACCATCATCATCATTTCAGCATTGTTGATTTTGGACCATCATCATCATCATTTCAGTAGTTGATCCTGGACCATCATCATCATTTCAGTAGTTGATCCTGGACCATCATCATCATTTCAGTTGTTGATCCTGGACCATCATCATCATCATCATTTCAGTAATGTTGATCCTGAACCATCATCATCATTTTAGTCATGTTGATCCTGGACCATCATCATCATTTCAGTAATGTTGATTCTGGACCATTACCTTAATTCAGTAGTTGATCCTGGACCATCATCATCATTTCAGTAGTTGATCCTGGACCATCATCAACATTTCAGTAGTTGATCCTGGACCATCATCATCATCATCATCATCATCATCATCATTTCAGTTGTTGATCCTGGACCATCATCATCATTTCAGCATTGTTGATCCTGGACCATCATCATCATCATTTCAGTAGTTGATCCTGGACCATCATCATCATTTCAGTTGTTGATCCTGGACCATCATCATCATTTTAGTCATGTTGATCCTGGACCATCATCATCATTTCAGTAGTTGATCCTGGATCATCATCATCATCATTTCAGCATTGTTGATGTTGGACCATCATCATCATCATTTCAGTAGTTGATCCTGGACCATCATCATCATTATTTCAGTAGTTGATCCTGGACCATCATCATCATTTCAGTAGTTGATCCTGGAGCATCATCATCATCATTTCAATTGTTGATCCTGGACCATCATCATCATTATTTCAGTTGTTGATCCTGGACCATCATCATCAATTCAGTAGTTGATCCTGGACCATCATCATAATTTCAGTAGTTGATCCTGGACCATCATCATCATTTCAGTAGTTGATCCTGGAGCATCATCATCATTTCAATTGTTGATCCTGGACCATCATCATCATTTCAGTTGTTGATCCTGAACCATTATCATCATTTCAGAATTGTTGATCCTGGACCATCATCATCATTTCAGCAGTGTTGATCCTGGACGATCATCATCATTTCAGCAGTGTTGATCCTGGACCATCATCATCATTTCAGCATTGTTGATCCTGGACCATCATCATCATCATTTCTGTTGTTGATCCTGGACCATCTTCATCATCATTTCAGCATTGTTGATCCTGGACCATCATCATCATCATTTCAGTAGTTGATCCTGGACCATCATCATCATAATTTCAGTAGTTGATCCTGGACCATCATCAACATTTCAGTTGTTGATCCTGGACCATCATCATCATTTCAGCATTGTTGATCCTGGACCATCATCATCATAATTTCAGTAGCTGATCCTGGACCATCATCATCATTTCAGTTGTTGATCCTGGACCATCATCATCATTTTAGTCATGTTGATCCTGGACCATCATCATCATTTCAGTAGTTGATCCTGGATCATCATCATCATCATTTCAGCATTGTTGATGTTGGACCATCATCATCATCATTTCAGTAGTTGATCCTGGACCATCATCATCATTATTTCAGTAGTTGATCCTGGACCATCATCATCATTTCAGTAGTTGATCCTGGAGCATCATCATCATCATTTCAATTGTTGATCCTGGACCATCATCATCATTATTTCAGTTGTTGATCCTGGACCATCATCATCAATTCAGTAGTTGATCCTGGACCATCATCATAATTTCAGTAGTTGATCCTGGACCATCATCATCATTTCAGTAGTTGATCCTGGAGCATCATCATCATTTCAATTGTTGATCCTGGACCATCATCATCATTTCAGTTGTTGATCCTGAACCATTATCATCATTTCAGAATTGTTGATCCTGGACCATCATCATCATTTCAGCAGTGTTGATCCTGGACCATCATCATCATTTCAGCAGTGTTGATCCTGGACCATCATCATCATTTCAGCATTGTTGATCCTGGACCATCATCATCATCATTTCTGTTGTTGATCCTGGACCATCTTCATCATCATTTCAGCATTGTTGATCCTGGACCATCATCATCATCATTTCAGTAGTTGATCCTGGACCATCATCATCATAATTTCAGTAGTTGATCCTGGACCATCATCAACATTTCAGTTGTTGATCCTGGACCATCATCATCATCATTTCAGTAGTTGATCCTGGACCATCATCATCATTTCAGTAGTTGATCCTGGACCATCATCATCATTTCAATTGTTGATCCTGGACCATCATCATCATTTCAGTTGTTGATCCTGGACCATCATCATCATAATTTTAGTTGTTGATCCTGGACCATCATCATCATTTTAGTTGTTGATCCTGGACCATCATCATCATAATTTCAGTAGCTGATCCTGGACCATCATTATAATTTCAGTAGTTGATCCTGGACCATCATCATCATTTCAGTAGTTGATCCTGGCGCATCATCATCATCATTTCAGTTGTTGATCCTGGACATTCATCATGATTTCAGCATTGTTGATCCTGGACCATCATCATCATAATTTCAGTAGTTGATCCTGGACCATCATCATCATTTTAGTTGTTGATCCTGGACCATCATCATCATAATTTCAGTAGCTGATCCTGGACCATCATCATAATTTCAGTAGTTGATCCTGGACCATCATCATCATTTCAGTAGTTGATCCTGGCGCATCATCATCATCATTTCAGTTGTTGATCCTGGACCATCATCATCATCATTTTACTCATGTTGATCCTGGACCCTCATCATCATTTCAGCATAGTTGATCCTGGACCATCATCATCATCATTTCAGTCATGTTGATCCTGGACCATCACCATCATTCAGTAGTTGATCCTGGACCATCATCATCATTATAATTTCAGTAGTTGATCCTGGACCATCATCATCATCATAATTTCAGTAGTTGATCCTGGACCATCAGCATTATCATTTCAGTAATAATGATCCTGGACCATCATCATCATTTCAGCATTGTTGATCCTGAAGCATCATCATCATTTCAGCATTGTTGATCCTGGACCATCATCATCATAATTTCAGTAGTTGATCCTGGACCATCATCAGCATAATTTCAGTAGTTGATCCTGGACCATCATCATCATTTTAGTCATGTTGATCCTGGACCATCATCATCATTTCAGTAGTTGATCCTGAACCATCATCATCATTTCAGTTGTTGATCCTGGACCATCATCATCATTTTAGTCATGTTGATCCTGGACCATCATCATCATTTCAGTAGTTGATCCTGGAACATCATCATCATTTCAGTAGTTGATCCTGGACCATCATCATCATCATTTCAGTTGTTAATCCTGGACCATCATCATCATTTCAGAATTGTTGATCCTGTACCATCATCATCATTTCAGCATTGTTGATCCTGGACCATCATCATCATAATTTCAGTAGTTGATCCTGGACCATCATCATCATTTCAGCATTGTTGATCCTGGACCATCATCATCATCATTTCTGTTGTTGATCCTGGACCATCATCATCATCATTTTTGTATTGTTGATCCTGGACCATCATCATCATCATCATCATTTCAGTAGTTGATCCTGGACCATCATCATCATCATTTCAGTAATGGTTATCCTGGACCATCATCATCATAATTTCAGTAGTTGATCCTGGACCATCAGAATTATCATTTCAGTAATAATGATCCTGGACCATCATCATCATTTCAGCATTGTTGATCCTTGACCATCATCATCATTTTAGCATTTATGATCCTGGACCATCATCATCATTTCAGCATTGTTGATCCTGGCCCATCATCATCATAATTTCAGTAGTTGATCCTGGACCATCATCATTATAATTTTAGTAGTTGATCCTGGACCATCATCATCATTTTAGTCATGTTGATCCTGGACCATCATCATCATTTTAGTAGTTGATCCTGGACCATCATCATCATCATTTCAGTTGTTGATCCTGGACCATCATCATCATTTTAGAATTGTTGATCCTGGACCATCATCATCATTTCAGCATTGTTGATCCTGGACCATCATCATCATAATTTCAGTAGTTGATCCTGGACCATCATCATTATCATTTCAGTAATAATGATCCTGGACCATCATCATCATTTCAGCATTGTTGATTTTGGACCATCATCATCATCATTTCAGTAGTTGATCCTGGACATTCATCATGATTTCAGCATTGTTGATCCTGGACCATCATTATCATAATTTCAGTAGTTGATCCTGGACGATCATCATCATTTTAGTTGTTGATCCTGGACCATCATCATCATAATTTCAGTAGCTGATCCTGGACCATCATCATCATTTCAGTTGTTGATCCTGGAGCATCATCATCATCATTTCAATTGTTGATCCTGGACCATCATCATCATTATTTCAGTTGGTGATCCTGGAGCATCATCATGATTTCAGTTGTTGATCCTGGACCATCATCATCATCATATTAGTCATGTTGATCCTGGACCATCATCATCATTTTAGCATCGTTGATCCTGGAACATCATCATCATTTCAGTAGTTGATCCTGGACCATCATCATCATAATTTCAGTAGTTGATCCTGGACCATCATCATCATAATTTCAGTAGTTTATCCTGGACCATCATCATCATAATTTCAGTAGTTGATCCTGGACCATCATCATCATTTCAGCATTGTTGATCCTGGACCATCATCATTATAATTTCAGTAGTTAATCCTGGACCATCATCATCATAATTTCAATAGTTAATCCTGGACCATCATCATCATAATTTCAGTAGTTGATCCTGGACCATCATCATCATTTTAGTCATGTTTATCCTGGACCATCATCATCATTTCAGTAGTTGATCCTGGACCATCATCATCATTTTAGTTGTTGATCCTGGACCATCATCATCATTTTAGTCATGTTGATCCTGGACCATCATCATCATTTCAGTAGTTGATCCTGGAACATCATCATCATTTCAGTAGTTGATCCTGGACCATCATCATCATCATTTCAGTTGTTGATCCTGGACCATCATCATCATTTCAGAATTGTTGATCCTGTACCATCATCATCATTTCAGCATTGTTGATCCTGGACCATCATCATCATCATTTCAGCATTGTTGATCCTGGACCATCGTCATCATTTCAGCATTGTTGATCCTGGACCATCATCATCATCATTTCTGTTGTTGATCCTGGACCATCATCATCATCATTTTTGTATTGTTGATCCTGGACCATCATCATCATCATCATCATAATTTCAGTAGTTGATCCTGGACCATCATCATCATCATTTCAGTAATGTTGATCCTGGACCATCATCATCATCATAATTTCAGTAGTTGATCCTGGACCATCATCACCATACTTTCAGTAGTTGATCCTGGACCATCATCATCATTTTAGTCATGTTGATCCTGGACCATCATCATCATTTCAGTAGTTGATCCTGGACCATCATCATCATCATCATCATCATTTCAGTTGTTGATCTTGGACCATCATCATCATTTCAGAATTGTTGATCCTGGACCATCATCATCATCATTTCAGTAATAATGATCCTGGACCATCATCATCATTTCAGCATTGTTGATCCTGGACCATCATCATCATAATTTCAGTAGTTGATCCTGGACCATCATCACCATACTTTCAGTAGTTGATCCTGGACCATCATCATCATTTTAGTCATGTTGATCCTGGACCATCATCATCATTTCAGTAGTTGATCCTGGACCATCATCATCATCATCATCATCATTTCAGTTGTTGATCCTGGACCATCATCATCATTTCAGAATTGTTGATCCTGGACCATCATCATCATTTCAGCATTGTTGATCCTGGACCATCATCATCATAATTTCAGTAGTTGATCCTGGACCATCATCATTATCATTTCAGTAATAATGATCTTGGACCATCATCATCATTTCAGCATTGTTGATTTTGGACCATCATCATCATCATTTCAGTAGTTGATCCTGGACCATCATCATCATTTCAGTAGTTGATCATGGACCATCATCATCATTTCAGTAGTTGATTCTGGACTATCATCATCATTTCAGTTGTTGATCCTGGACCATCATCATCATTTCAGTAGTTGATCCTGGACCATCATCATCATTTCAGTTGTTGATCCTGGACCATCATCATCATCATCATTTCAGTAATGTTGATCCTGGACCATCATTATTATTTTAGTCATGTTGATCCTGGACCATCATCATCATTTCAGTAATGTTGATTCTGGACCATCATCATCATTTCAGTAGTTGATCCTGGACCATCATCAACATTTCAGTAGTTGATCCTGGACCATCATCATCATTTCAGTAGTTGATCCTGGACCATCATCATCATTTCAGTAGTTGATCCTGGACCATCATCAACATTTCAGTAGTTGATCCTGGACCATCATCATCATGCTCATCATTTCAGTTGTTGATCCTGGACCATCATCATCATTTCAGCATTGTTGATCCTGGACCATCATCACCATACTTTCAGTAGTTGATCCTGGACCATCATCATCATTTTAGTCATGTTGATCCTGGACCATCATCATCATTTCAGTTGTTGATCCTGAACCATTATCATCATTTCAGAATTGTTGATCCTGGACCATCATCATCATTTCAGCAGTGTTGATCCTGGACCATCATCATCATTTCAGCAGTGTTGATCCTGGACCATCATCATCATTTCAGCATTGTTGATCCTGGACCATCATCATCATCATTTCTGTTGTTGATCCTGGACCATCTTCATCATCATTTCAGCATTGTTGATCCTGGACCATCATCATCATCATTTCAGTAGTTGATCCTGGACCATCATCATCATAATTTCAGTAGTTGATCCTGGACCATCATCAACATTTCAGTTGTTGATCCTGGACCATCATCATCATCATTTCAGTAGTTGATCCTGGACCATCATCATCATTTCAGTAGTTGATCCTGGACCATCATCATCATTTCAATTGTTGATCCTGGACCATCATCATCATTTCAGTTGTTGATCCTGGACCATCATCATCATAATTTTAGTTGTTGATCCTGGACCATCATCATCATTTTAGTTGTTGATCCTGGACCATCATCATCATAATTTCAGTAGCTGATCCTGGACCATCATTATAATTTCAGTAGTTGATCCTGGACCATCATCATCATTTCAGTAGTTGATCCTGGCGCATCATCATCATCATTTCAGTTGTTGATCCTGGACATTCATCATGATTTCAGCATTGTTGATCCTGGACCATCATCATCATAATTTCAGTAGTTGATCCTGGACCATCATCATCATTTTAGTTGTTGATCCTGGACCATCATCATCATAATTTCAGTAGCTGATCCTGGACCATCATCATAATTTCAGTAGTTGATCCTGGACCATCATCATCATTTCAGTAGTTGATCCTGGCGCATCATCATCATCATTTCAGTTGTTGATCCTGGACCATCATCATCATCATTTTACTCATGTTGATCCTGGACCCTCATCATCATTTCAGCATAGTTGATCCTGGACCATCATCATCATCATTTCAGTCATGTTGATCCTGGACCATCACCATCATTCAGTAGTTGATCCTGGACCATCATCATCATTATAATTTCAGTAGTTGATCCTGGACCATCATCATCATCATAATTTCAGTAGTTGATCCTGGACCATCAGCATTATCATTTCAGTAATAATGATCCTGGACCATCATCATCATTTCAGCATTGTTGATCCTGAAGCATCATCATCATTTCAGCATTGTTGATCCTGGACCATCATCATCATAATTTCAGTAGTTGATCCTGGACCATCATCAGCATAATTTCAGTAGTTGATCCTGGACCATCATCATCATTTTAGTCATGTTGATCCTGGACCATCATCATCATTTCAGTAGTTGATCCTGAACCATCATCATCATTTCAGTTGTTGATCCTGGACCATCATCATCATTTTAGTCATGTTGATCCTGGACCATCATCATCATTTCAGTAGTTGATCCTGGAACATCATCATCATTTCAGTAGTTGATCCTGGACCATCATCATCATCATTTCAGTTGTTAATCCTGGACCATCATCATCATTTCAGAATTGTTGATCCTGTACCATCATCATCATTTCAGCATTGTTGATCCTGGACCATCATCATCATAATTTCAGTAGTTGATCCTGGACCATCATCATCATTTCAGCATTGTTGATCCTGGACCATCATCATCATCATTTCTGTTGTTGATCCTGGACCATCATCATCATCATTTTTGTATTGTTGATCCTGGACCATCATCATCATCATCATCATTTCAGTAGTTGATCCTGGACCATCATCATCATCATTTCAGTAATGTTAATCCTGGACCATCATCATCATAATTTCAGTAGTTGATCCTGGACCATCAGAATTATCATTTCAGTAATAATGATCCTGGACCATCATCATCATTTCAGCATTGTTGATCCTGGACCATCATCATCATTTTAGCATTTATGATCCTGGACCATCATCATCATTTCAGCATTGTTGATCCTGGCCCATCATCATCATAATTTCAGTAGTTGATCCTGGACCATCATCATTATAATTTTAGTAGTTGATCCTGGACCATCATCATCATTTTAGTCATGTTGATCCTGGACCATCATCATCATTTTAGTAGTTGATCCTGGACCATCATCATCATCATTTCAGTTGTTGATCCTGGACCATCATCATCATTTTAGAATTGTTGATCCTGGACCATCATCATCATTTCAGCATTGTTGATCCTGGACCATCATCATCATAATTTCAGTAGTTGATCCTGGACCATCATCATTATCATTTCAGTAATAATGATCCTGGACCATCATCATCATTTCAGCATTGTTGATTTTGGACCATCATCATCATCATTTCAGTAGTTGATCCTGGACATTCATCATGATTTCAGCATTGTTGATCCTGGACCATCATTATCATAATTTCAGTAGTTGATCCTGGACGATCATCATCATTTTAGTTGTTGATCCTGGACCATCATCATCATAATTTCAGTAGCTGATCCTGGACCATCATCATCATTTCAGTTGTTGATCCTGGAGCATCATCATCATCATTTCAATTGTTGATCCTGGACCATCATCATCATTATTTCAGTTGGTGATCCTGGAGCATCATCATGATTTCAGTTGTTGATCCTGGACCATCATCATCATCATATTAGTCATGTTGATCCTGGACCATCATCATCATTTTAGCATCGTTGATCCTGGAACATCATCATCATTTCAGTAGTTGATCCTGGACCATCATCATCATAATTTCAGTAGTTGATCCTGGACCATCATCATCATAATTTCAGTAGTTTATCCTGGACCATCATCATCATAATTTCAGTAGTTGATCCTGGACCATCATCATCATTTCAGCATTGTTGATCCTGGACCATCATCATTATAATTTCAGTAGTTAATCCTGGACCATCATCATCATAATTTCAATAGTTAATCCTGGACCATCATCATCATGATTTCAGTAGTTGATCCTGGACCATCATCATCATTTTAGTCATGTTTATCCTGGACCATCATCATCATTTCAGTAGTTGATCCTGGACCATCATCATCATTTTAGTTGTTGATCCTGGACCATCATCATCATTTTAGTCATGTTGATCCTGGACCATCATCATCATTTCAGTAGTTGATCCTGGAACATCATCATCATTTCAGTAGTTGATCCTGGACCATCATCATCATCATTTCAGTTGTTGATCCTTGACCATCATCATCATTTCAGAACTGTTGATCCTGTACCATCATCATCATTTCAGCATTGTTGATCCTGGACCATCATCATCATCATTTCAGCATTGTTGATCCTGGACCATCGTCATCATTTCAGCATTGTTGATCCTGGACCATCATCATCATCATTTCTGTTGTTGATCCTGGACCATCATCATCATCATTTTTGTATTGTTGATCCTGGACCATCATCATCATCATCATAATTTCAGTAGTTGATCCTGGACCATCATCATCATCATTTCAGTAATGTTGATCCTGGACCATCATAATCATCATAATTTCAGTAGTTGATCCTGGACCATCATCACCATACTTTCAGTAGTTGATCCTGGACCATCATCATCATTTTAGTCATGTTGATCCTGGACCATCATCATCATTTCAGTAGTTGATCCTGGACCATCATCATCATCATCATCATCATTTCAGTTGTTGATCTTGGACCATCATCATCATTTCAGAATTGTTGATCCTGGACCATCATCATCATCATTTCAGTAATAATGATCCTGGACCATCATCATCATTTCAGCATTGTTGATCCTGGACCATCATCATCATAATTTCAGTAGTTGATCCTGGACCATCATCACCATACTTTCAGTAGTTGATCCTGGACCATCATCATCATTTTAGTCATGTTGATCCTGGACCATCATCATCATTTCAGTAGTTGATCCTGGACCATCATCATCATCATCATCATCATTTCAGTTGTTGATCCTGGACCATCATCATCATTTCAGAATTGTTGATCCTGGACCATCATCATCATTTCAGCATTGTTGATCCTGGACCATCATCATCATAATTTCAGTAGTTGATCCTGGACCATCATCATTATCATTTCAGTAATAATGATCTTGGACCATCATCATCATTTCAGCATTGTTGATTTTGGACCATCATCATCATCATTTCAGTAGTTGATCCTGGACCATCATCATCATTTCAGTAGTTGATCATGGACCATCATCATCATTTCAGTAGTTGATTCTGGACTATCATCATCATTTCAGTTGTTGATCCTGGACCATCATCATCATTTCAGTAGTTGATCCTGGACCATCATCATCATTTCAGTTGTTGATCCTGGACCATCATCATCATCATCATTTCAGTAATGTTGATCCTGGACCATCATTATTATTTTAGTCATGTTGATCCTGGACCATCATCATCATTTCAGTAATGTTGATTCTGGACCATTACCTTAATTCAGTAGTTGATCCTGGACCATCATCATCATTTCAGTAGTTGATCCTGGACCATCATCATCATTTCAGTAGTTGATCCTGGACCATCATCAACATTTCAGTAGTTGATCCTGGACCATCATCATCATCATCATCATCATTTCAGTTGTTGATCCTGGACCATCATCATCATTTCAGCATTGTTGATCCTGGACCATCATCATCATAATTTCAGTAGTTGATCCTGGACCATCATCATCATTTCAGTTGTTGATCCTGGACCATCATCATCATTTTAGTCATGTTGATCCTGGACCATCATCATCATTTCAGTAGTTGATCCTGGATCATCATCATCATCATTTCAGCATTGTTGATGTTGGACCATCATCATCATCATTTCAGTAGTTGATCCTGGACATTCATCATGATTTCAGCATTGTTGATCCTGGACCATCATCATCATTATTTCAGTAGTTGATCCTGGACCATCATCATCATTTCAGTAGTTGATCCTGGAGCATCATCATCATCATTTCAATTGTTGATCCTGGACCATCATCATCAATTCAGTAGTTGATCCTGGACCATCATCATAATTTCAGTAGTTGATCCTGGACCATCATCATCATTTCAGTAGTTGATCCTGGAGCATCATCATCATTTCAATTGTTGATCCTGGACCATCATCATCATTTCAGTTGTTGATCCTGGATCATCATTATCATCATTTCAGTTGTTGATCCTGGACCATCATCATCATAATTTCAGTAGCTGATCCTGGACCATCATTATAATTTCAGTAGTTGATCCTGGACCATCATCATCATTTCAGTAGTTGATCCTGGCGCATCATCATCATCATTTCAGTTGTTGATCCTGGACATTCATCATGATTTCAGCATTGTTGATCCTGGACCATCATCATCATAATTTCAGTAGTTGATCCTGGACCATCATCATCATTTTAGTTGTTGATCCTGGACCATCATCATCATAATTTCAGTAGCTGATCCTGGACCATCATCATAATTTCAGTAGTTGATCCTGGACCATCATCATCATTTCAGTAGTTGATCCTGGCGCATCATCATCATCATTTCAGTTGTTGATCCTGGACCATCATCATCATCATTTTACTCATGTTGATCCTGGACCCTCATCATCATTTCAGCATAGTTGATCCTGGACCATCATCATCATCATTTCAGTCATGTTGATCCTGGACCATCACCATCATTCAGTAGTTGATCCTGGACCATCATCATCATTATAATTTCAGTAGTTGATCCTGGACCATCATCATCATCATAATTTCAGTAGTTGATCCTGGACCATCAGCATTATCATTTCAGTAATAATGATCCTGGACCATCATCATCATTTCAGCATTGTTGATCCTGAAGCATCATCATCATTTCAGCATTGTTGATCCTGGACCATCATCATCATAATTTCAGTAGTTGATCCTGGACCATCATCAGCATAATTTCAGTAGTTGATCCTGGACCATCATCATCATTTTAGTCATGTTGATCCTGGACCATCATCATCATTTCAGTAGTTGATCCTGAACCATCATCATCATTTCAGTTGTTGATCCTGGACCATCATCATCATTTTAGTCATGTTGATCCTGGACCATCATCATCATTTCAGTAGTTGATCCTGGAACATCATCATCATTTCAGTAGTTGATCCTGGACCATCATCATCATCATTTCAGTTGTTAATCCTGGACCATCATCATCATTTCAGAATTGTTGATCCTGTACCATCATCATCATTTCAGCATTGTTGATCCTGGACCATCATCATCATAATTTCAGTAGTTGATCCTGGACCATCATCATCATTTCAGCATTGTTGATCCTGGACCATCATCATCATCATTTCTGTTGTTGATCCTGGACCATCATCATCATCATTTTTGTATTGTTGATCCTGGACCATCATCATCATCATCATCATTTCAGTAGTTGATCCTGGACCATCATCATCATCATTTCAGTAATGTTAATCCTGGACCATCATCATCATAATTTCAGTAGTTGATCCTGGACCATCAGAATTATCATTTCAGTAATAATGATCCTGGACCATCATCATCATTTCAGCATTGTTGATCCTGGACCATCATCATCATTTTAGCATTTATGATCCTGGACCATCATCATCATTTCAGCATTGTTGATCCTGGCCCATCATCATCATAATTTCAGTAGTTGATCCTGGACCATCATCATTATAATTTTAGTAGTTGATCCTGGACCATCATCATCATTTTAGTCATGTTGATCCTGGACCATCATCATCATTTTAGTAGTTGATCCTGGACCATCATCATCATCATTTCAGTTGTTGATCCTGGACCATCATCATCATTTTAGAATTGTTGATCCTGGACCATCATCATCATAATTTCAGTAGTTGATCCTGGACCATCATCATTATCATTTCAGTAATAATGATCCTGGACCATCATCATCATTTCAGCATTGTTGATTTTGGACCATCATCATCATCATTTCAGTAGTTGATCCTGGACATTCATCATGATTTCAGCATTGTTGATCCTGGACCATCATTATCATAATTTCAGTAGTTGATCCTGGACGATCATCATCATTTTAGTTGTTGATCCTGGACCATCATCATCATAATTTCAGTAGCTGATCCTGGACCATCATCATCATTTCAGTTGTTGATCCTGGAGCATCATCATCATCATTTCAATTGTTGATCCTGGACCATCATCATCATTATTTCAGTTGGTGATCCTGGAGCATCATCATGATTTCAGTTGTTGATCCTGGACCATCATCATCATCATATTAGTCATGTTGATCCTGGACCATCATCATCATTTTAGCATCGTTGATCCTGGAACATCATCATAATTTCAGTAGTTGATCCTGGACCATCATCATCATAATTTCAGTAGTTGATCCTGGACCATCATCATCATAATTTCAGTAGTTTATCCTGGACCATCATCATCATAATTTCAGTAGTTGATCCTGGACCATCATCATCATTTCAGCATTGTTGATCATGGACCATCATCATTATAATTTCAGTAGTTAATCCTGGACCATCATCATCATAATTTCAATAGTTAATCCTGGACCATCATCATCATAATTTCAGTAGTTGATCCTGGACCATCATCATCATTTTAGTCATGTTTATCCTGGACCATCATCATCATTTCAGTAGTTGATCCTGGACCATCATCATCATTTTAGTTGTTGATCCTGGACCATCATCATCATTTTAGTCATGTTGATCCTGGACCATCATCATCATTTCAGTAGTTGATCCTGGAACATCATCATCATTTCAGTAGTTGATCCTGGACCATCATCATCATCATTTCAGTTGTTGATCCTGGACCATCATCATCATTTCAGAATTGTTGATCCTGTACCATCATCATCATTTCAGCATTGTTGATCCTGGACCATCATCATCATCATTTCAGCATTGTTGATCCTGGACCATCGTCATCATTTCAGCATTGTTGATCCTGGACCATCATCATCATCATTTCTGTTGTTGATCCTGGACCATCATCATCATCATTTTTGTATTGTTGATCCTGGACCATCATCATCATCATCATAATTTCAGTAGTTGATCCTGGACCATCATCATCATCATTTCAGTAATGTTGTTCCTGGACCATCATCATCATCATAATTTCAGTAGTTGATCCTGGACCATCATCACCATACTTTCAGTAGTTGATCCTGGACCATCATCATCATTTTAGTCATGTTGATCCTGGACCATCATCATCATTTCAGTAGTTGATCCTGGACCATCATCATCATCATCATCATCATTTCAGTTGTTGATCTTGGACCATCATCATCATTTCAGAATTGTTGATCCTGGACCATCATCATCATCATTTCAGTAATAATGATCCTGGACCATCATCATCATTTCAGCATTGTTGATCCTGGACCATCATCATCATAATTTCAGTAGTTGATCCTGGACCATCATCACCATACTTTTAGTAGTTGATCCTGGACCATCATCATCATTTTAGTCATGTTGATCCTGGACCATCATCATCATTTCAGTAGTTGATCCTGGACCATCATCATCATCATCATCATCATTTCAGTTGTTGATCCTGGACCATCATCATCATTTCAGAATTGTTGATCCTGGACCATCATCATCATTTCAGCATTGTTGATCCTGGACCATCATCATCATAATTTCAGTAGTTGATCCTGGACCATCATCATTATCATTTCAGTAATAATGATCTTGGACCATCATCATCATTTCAGCATTGTTGATTTTGGACCATCATCATCATCATTTCAGTAGTTGATCCTGGACCATCATCATCATTTCAGTAGTTGATCATGGACCATCATCATCATTTCAGTAGTTGATTCTGGACTATCATCATCATTTCAGTTGTTGATCCTGGACCATCATCATCATTTCAGTAGTTGATCCTGGACCATCATCATCATTTCAGTTGTTGATCCTGGACCATCATCATCATCATCATTTCAGTAATGTTGATCCTGGACCATCATTATTATTTTAGTCATGTTGATCCTGGACCATCATCATCATTTCAGTAATGTTGATTCTGGACCATTACCTTAATTCAGTAGTTGATCCTGGACCATCATCATCATTTCAGTAGTTGATCCTGGACCATCATCATCATTTCAGTAGTTGATCCTGGACCATCATCAACATTTCAGTAGTTGATCCTGGACCATCATCATCATCATCATCATTTCAGTTGTTGATCCTGGACCATCATCATCATTTCAGCATTGTTGATCCTGGACCATCATCATCATAATTTCAGTAGTTGATCCTGGACCATCATCATCATTTCAGTTGTTGATCCTGGACCATCATCATCATTTTAGTCATGTTGATCCTGGACCATCATCATCATTTCAGTAGTTGATCCTGGATCATCATCATCATCATTTCAGCATTGTTGATGTTGGACCATCATCATCATCATTTCAGTAGTTGATCCTGGACATTCATCATGATTTCAGCATTGTTGATCCTGGACCATCATCATCATTATTTCAGTAGTTGATCCTGGACCATCATCATCATTTCAGTAGTTGATCCTGGAGCATCATCATCATCATTTCAATTGTTGATCCTGGACCATCATCATCAATTCAGTAGTTGATCCTGGACCATCATCATAATTTCAGTAGTTGATCCTGGACCATCATCATCATTTCAGTAGTTGATCCTGGAGCATCATCATCATTTCAATTGTTGATCCTGGACCATCATCATCATTTCAGTTGTTGATCCTGGATCATCATCATCATCATTTCAGTTGTTGATCATGGACCATCATCATCATTTCAGCAGTGTTGATCCTGGACCATCATCATCATTTCAGCAGTGTTGATCCTGGACCATCATCATCATTTCAGCATTGTTGATCCTGGACCATCATCATCATCATTTCTGTTGTTGATCCTGGACCATCATCATCATCATTTCAGCATTGTTGATCCTGGACCATCATCATCATAATTTCAGTAGTTGATCCTGGACCATCATCATCATAATTTCAGTAGTTGATCCTGGACCATCATCAACATTTCAGTTGTTGATCCTGGACCATCATCATCATCATTTCAGTAGTTGATCCTGGACCATCATCATCATTTCAGTAGTTGATCCTGGACCATCATCATCATTTCAATTGTTGATCCTGGACCATCATCATCATTTCAGTAGTTGATCCTGGACCATCATCATCGTTTTAGTTGTTGCTACTGGACCATCATTATCATCATTTTAGTAATGTTGATCCTGGACCATCATCATCATCATTTCTGTTGTTGATCCTGGACCATCATCATAATTTCAGTAATTGATCCTGGACCATCATCATCATTTCAATTGTTGATCCTGGAGCATCATCATCATTTCAATTGTTGATCCTGGACCATCATCATCATTTCAGTTGTTGATCCTGGACCATCATCATCATAATTTTAGTTGTTGATCCTGGACCATCATCATCATTTCAATTGTTGATCCTGGAGCATCATCATCATTTCAATTGTTGATCCTGGACCATCATCATCATTTCAGTTGTTGATCCTGGACCATCATCATCATCATTTCAGTAATGTTGATCCTGGACCATCATCATCATCATAATTTCAGTAGTTGATCCTGGACCATCATCACCATACTTTCAGTAGTTGATCCTGGACCATCATCATCATTTTAGTCATGTTGATCCTGGACCATCATCATCATTTTAGTCATGTTGATCCTGGACCATCATCATCATTTCAGCATTGTTGATCCTGGACCATCATCATCATTTAGTAGTTGATCCTGGACATCCTCATTATCATTACAGTAGTGGATCCTGGAGCATCATCATGATTTCAGTTGTTGATCCTGGACCATCATCATCATCATATTAGTCATGTTGATCCTGGACCTTCATCATCATTTCAGTTGTTGATCCTGGACCATCATCATCAATTCAGTAGTTGATCCTGGACCATCATCATAATTTCAGTAGTTGATCCTGGAGCATCATCATCATTTCAATTGTTGATCCTGGACCATCATCATCATTTCAGTTGTTGATCCTGGATCATCATCATCATCATTTCAGTTGTTGATCCTGGACCATCATCATCATTTTAGCATCGTTGATCCTGGAACATCATCATCATTTCAGCATTGTTAATCCTGGACCATCATCATCATAATTTCAGTAGTTTATCCTGGACCATCATCATCATAATTTCAGTAGTTGATCCTGGACCATCATCATCATTTCAGCATTGTTGATCCTGGACCATCATCATCATAATTTCAGTAGTTAATCCTGGACCATCATCATCATAATTTCAGTAGTTAATCCTGGACCATCATCATCATAATTTCAATAGTTAATCCTGGACCATCATCATCATAATTTCAGTAGTTGATCCTGGACCATCATCATCATTTTAGTCATGTTGATCCTGGACCATCATCATCATTTCAGTAGTTGATCCTGGACCATCATCATCATTTTAGTTGTTGATCCTGGACCATCATCATCATTTTAGTCATGTTGATCCTGGACCATCATCATCATCATTTCAGTAGTTGATCCTGGAACATCATCATCATTTCAGTAGTTGATCCTGGACCATCATCATCATCTTTTCAGTTGTTGATCCTGGACCATCATCATCATTTCAGAATTGTTGATCCTGTACCATAATCATCATTTCAGCATTGTTGATCCTGGACCATCATCATCATAATTTCAGTAGTTGATCCTGGACCATCGTCATCATTTCAGCATTGTTGATCCTGGACCATCATCATCATCATTTCTGTTGTTGATCCTGGACCATCATCATCATCATCATTTTTGTATTGTTGATCCTGGACCATCATCATCATCATCATAATTTCAGTAGTTGATCCTGGACCATCATCATCATCATCATTTCAGTAATGTTGATCCTGGACCATCATCATCATCATAATTTCAGTAGTTGATCCTGGACCATCATCACCATACTTTCAGTAGTTGATCCTGGACCATCATCATCATTTTAGTCATGTTGATCCTGGACCATCATCATCATTTCAGTAGTTGATCCTGGACCATCATCATCATCATCATTTCAGTTGTTGATCCTGGACCATCATCATCATTTCAGAATTGTTGATCCTGGACCATCATCATCATCATTTCAGTAATAATGATCCTGGACCATCATCATCATTTCAGCATTGTTGATCCTGGACCATCATCATCATAATTTCAGTAGTTGATCCTGGACCATCATCACCATACTTTCAGTAGTTGATCCTGTACCATCATCATCATTTTAGTCATGTTGATCCTGGACCATCATCATCATTTCAGTAGTTGATCCTGGACCATCATCATCATCATCATCATCATTTCAGTTGTTGATCCTGGACCATCATCATCATTTCAGAATTGTTGATCCTGGACCATCATCATCATTTCAGCATTGTTGATCCTGGACCATCATCATCATAATTTCAGTAGTTGATCCTGGACCATCATTATTATCGTTTCAGTAATAATGATCCTGGACCATCATCATCATTTCAGCATTGTTGATTTTGGACCATCATCATCATCATTTCAGTAGTTGATCCTGGACCATCATCATCATTTCAGTAGTTGATCATGGACCATCATCATCATTTCAGAAGTTGATTCTGGACTATCATCATCAATTCAGTTGTTGATCCTGGACCATCATCATCATTTCAGTAGTTGATCCTGGACCATCATCATCATTTCAGTTGTTGATCCTGGACCATCATCATCATCATCATTTCAGTAATGTTGATCCTGAACCATCATCATCATTTTAGTCATGTTGATCCTGGACCATCATCATCATTTCAGTAATGTTGATTCTGGACCATTACCTTAATTCAGTAGTTGATCCTGGACCATCATCATCATTTCAGTAGTTGATCCTGGACCATCATCAACATTTCAGTAGTTGATCCTGGACCATCATCATCATCATCATCATCATTTCAGTTGTTGATCCTGGACCTCCATCATCATTTCAGCATTGTTGATCCTGGACCATCATCATCATAATTTCAGTAGTTGATCCTGGACCATCATCATCATTTCAGTTGTTGATCCTGGACCATCATCATCATTTTAGTCATGTTGATCCTGGACCATCATCATCATTTCAGTAGTTGATCCTGGATCATCATCATCATCATTTCAACATTGTTGATGTTGGACTATCATCATCATCATTTCAGTAGTTGATCCTGGACCATCATCATCATTATTTCAGTAGTTGATCCTGGACCATCATCATCATTTCAGTAGTTGATCCTGGAGCATCATCATCATCATTTCAATTGTTGATCCTGGACCATCATCATCATTATTTCAGTTGTTGATCCTGGACCATCATCATCAATTCAGTAGTTGATCCTGGACCATCATCATAATTTCAGTAGTTGATCCTGGACCATCATCATCATTTCAGTAGTTGATCCTGGAGCATCATCATCATTTCAATTGTTGATCCTGGACCATCATCATCATTTCAGTTGTTGATCCTGAACCATTATCATCATTTCAGAATTGTTGATCCTGGACCATCATCATCATTTCAGCAGTGTTGATCCTGGACCATCATCATCATTTCAGCAGTGTTGATCCTGGACCATCATCATCATTTCAGCATTGTTGATCCTGGACCATCATCATCATCATTTCTGTTGTTGATCCTGGACCATCTTCATCATCATTTCAGCATTGTTGATCCTGGACCATCATCATCATCATTTCAGTAGTTGATCCTGGACCATCATCATCATAATTTCAGTAGTTGATCCTGGACCATCATCAACATTTCAGTTGTTGATCCTGGACCATCATCATCATCATTTCAGTAGTTGATCCTGGACCATCATCATCATTTCAGTAGTTGATCCTGGACCATCATCATCATTTCAATTGTTGATCCTGGACCATCATCATCATTTCAGTAGTTGATCCTGGACCATCATCATCGTTTTAGTTGTTGCTACTGGACCATCATTATCATCATTTTAGTAATGTTGATCCTGGACCATCATCATTTCAGTTGTTGATCCTGGACCATCATCATCATAATTTCAGTAGTTGATCCTGGACCATCATCATAATTTCAGTAGTTGATCCTGGACCATCATCATCATTTCAATTGTTGATCCTGGAGCATCATCATCATTTCAATTGTTGATCCTGGACCATCATCATCATTTCAGTTGTTGATCCTGGACCATCATCATCATAATTTTAGTTGTTGATCCTGGACCATCATCATCATTTTAGTTGTTGATCCTGGACCATCATCATCATAATTTCAGTAGCTGATCCTGGACCATCATTATAATTTCAGTAGTTGATCCTGGACCATCATCATCATTTCAGTAGTTGATCCTGGCGCATCATCATCATCATTTCAGTTGTTGATCCTGGACATTCATCATGATTTCAGCATTGTTGATCCTGGACCATCATCATCATAATTTCAGTAGTTGATCCTGGACCATCATCATCATTTTAGTTGTTGATCCTGGACCATCATCATCATAATTTCAGTAGCTGATCCTGGACCATCATCATAATTTCAGTAGTTGATCCTGGACCATCATCATCATTTCAGTAGTTGATCCTGGCGCATCATCATCATCATTTCAGTTGTTGATCCTGGACCATCATCATCATCATTTTACTCATGTTGATCCTGGACCCTCATCATCATTTCAGCATAGTTGATCCTGGACCATCATCATCATCATTTCAGTCATGTTGATCCTGGACCATCACCATCATTCAGTAGTTGATCCTGGACCATCATCATCATTATAATTTCAGTAGTTGATCCTGGACCATCATCATCATCATAATTTCAGTAGTTGATCCTGGACCATCAGCATTATCATTTCAGTAATAATGATCCTGGACCATCATCATCATTTCAGCATTGTTGATCCTGAAGCATCATCATCATTTCAGCATTGTTGATCCTGGACCATCATCATCATAATATCAGTAGTTGATCCTGGACCATCATCAGCATAATTTCAGTAGTTGATCCTGGACCATCATCATCATTTTAGTCATGTTGATCCTGGACCATCATCATCATTTCAGTAGTTGATCCTGAACCATCATCATCATTTCAGTTGTTGATCCTGGACCATCATCATCATTTTAGTCATGTTGATCCTGGACCATCATCATCATTTCAGTAGTTGATCCTGGAACATCATCATCATTTCAGTAGTTGATCCTGGACCATCATCATCATCATTTCAGTTGTTAATCCTGGACCATCATCATCATTTCAGAATTGTTGATCCTGTACCATCATCATCATTTCAGCATTGTTGATCCTGGACCATCATCATCATAATTTCAGTAGTTGATCCTGGACCATCATCATCATTTCAACATTGTTGATCCTGGACCATCATCATCATCATTTCTGTTGTTGATCCTGGACCATCATCATCATCATTTTTGTATTGTTGATCCTGGACCATCATCATCATCATCATCATTTCAGTAGTTGATCCTGGACCATCATCATCATCATTTCAGTAATGTTAATCCTGGACCATCATCATCATAATTTCAGTAGTTGATCCTGGACCATCAGAATTATCATTTCAGTAATAATGATCCTGGACCATCATCATCATTTCAGCATTGTTGATCCTGGACCATCATCATCATTTTAGCATTTATGATCCTGGACCATCATCATCATTTCAGCATTGTTGATCCTGGCCCATCATCATCATAATTTCAGTAGTTGATCCTGGACCATCATCATTATAATTTTAGTAGTTGATCCTGGACCATCATCATCATTTTAGTCATGTTGATCCTGGACCATCATCATCATTTTAGTAGTTGATCCTGGACCATCATCATCATCATTTCAGTTGTTGATCCTGGACCATCATCATTATTTTAGAATTGTTGATCCTGGACCATCATCATCATTTCAGCATTGTTGATCCTGGACCATCATCATCATAATTTTAGTAGTTGATCCTGGACCATCATCATTATCATTTCAGTAATAATGATCCTGGACCATCATCATCATTTCAGCATTGTTGATTTTGGACCATCATCATCATCATTTCAGTAGTTGATCCTGGACATTCATCATGATTTCAGCATTGTTGATCCTGGACCATCATTATCATAATTTCAGTAGTTGATCCTGGACCATCATCATCATTTTAGTTGTTGATCCTGGACCATCATCATCATAATTTCAGTAGCTGATCCTGGACCATCATCATCATTTCAGTTGTTGATCCTGGAGCATCATCATCATCATTTCAATTGTTGATCCTGGACCATCATCATCATTATTTCAGTTGGTGATCCTGGAGCATCATCATGATTTCAGTTGTTGATCCTGGACCATCATCATCATCATATTAGTCATGTTGATCCTGGACCATCATCATCATTTTAGCATCGTTGATCCTGGAACATCATCATCATTTCAGTAGTTGATCCTGGACCATCATTATCATAATTTCAGTAGTTGATCCTGGACCATCATCATCATAATTTCAGTAGTTTATCCTGGACCATCATCATCATAATTTCAGTAGTTGATTCTGGACCATCATCATCATTTCAGCATTGTTGATCCTGGACCATCATCATCATAATTTCAGTAGTTAATCCTGGACCATCATCATCATAATTTCAATAGTTAATCCTGGACCATCATCATCATAATTTCAGTAGTTGATCCTGGACCATCATCATCATTTCAGTAGTTGATCCTGGACCATCATCATCATTTCAGTAGTTGATCCTGGACCATCATCATCATTTTAGTTGTTGATCCTGGACCATCATCATCATTTTAGTCATGTTGATCCTGGACCATCATCATCATTTCAGTAGTTGATCCTGGAACATCATCATCATTTCAGTAGTTGATCCTGGACCATCATCATCATCATTTCAGTTGTTGATCCTGGACCATCATCATCATTTCAGAATTGTTGATCCTGTACCATCATCATCATTTCAGCATTGTTGATCCTGGACCATCATCATCATCATTTCAGCATTGTTGATCCTGGACCATCGTCATCATTTCAGCATTGTTGATCCTGGACCATCATCATCATCATTTCTGTTGTTGATCCTGGACCGTCATCATCATCATTTTTGTATTGTTGATCCTGGACCATCATCATCATCATCATAATTTCAGTAGTTGATCCTGGACCATCATCATCATCATTTCAGTAATGTTGATCCTGGACCATCATCATCATTTTAGTCATGTTGATCCTGGACCATCATCATCATTTCAGTAGTTGATCCTGGACCATCATCATCATCATCATCATTTCAGTTGTTGATCTTGGACCATCATCATCATTTCAGAATTGTTGATCCTGGACCATCATCATCATCATTTCAGTAATAATGATCCTGGACCATCATCATCATTTCAGCATTGTTGATCCTGGACCATCATCATCATAATTTCAGTAGTTGATCCTGGACCATCATCACCATACTTTCAGTAGTTGATCCTGGACCATCATCATCAGTTTAGTCATGTTGATCCTGGACCATCATCATCATCATCATCATCATCATTTCAGTTGTTGATCCTGGACCATCATCATCATTTCAGATTTGTTGATCCTGGACCATCATCATCATTTCAGCATTGTTGATCCTGGACCATCATCATCATAATTTCAGTAGTTGATCCTGGACCATCATCATTATCATTTCAGTAATAATGATCTTGGACCATCATCATCATTTCAGCATTGTTGATTTTGGACCATCATCATCATCATTTCAGTAGTTGATCCTGGACCATCATCATCATTTCAGTAGTTGATCATGGACCATCATCATCATTTCAGTAGTTGATTCTGGACTATCATCATCATTTCAGTTGTTGATCCTGGACCATCATCATCATTTCAGTAGTTGATCCTGGACCATCATCATCATTTCAGTTGTTGATCCTGGACCATCATCATCATCATCATTTCAGTAATGTTGATCCTGGACCATCATTATCATTTTAGTCATGTTGATCCTGGACCATCATCATCATTTCAGTAATGTTGATTCTGGACCATTACCTTAATTCAGTAGTTGATCCTGGACCATCATCATCATTTCAGTAGTTGAACCTGGACCATCATCATCATTTCAGTAGTTGATCCTGGACCATCATCAACATTTCAGTAGTTGATCCTGGACCATCATCATCATCATCATCATTTCAGTTGTTGATCCTGGACCATCATCATCATTTCAGCATTGTTGATCCTGGACCATCATCATCATAATTTCAGTAGTTGATCCTGGACCATCATCATCATTTCAGTTGTTGATCCTGGACCATCATCATCATTTTAGTCATGTTGATCCTGGACCATCATCATCATTTCAGTAGTTGATCCTGGATCATCATCATCATCATTTCAGCATTGTTGATGTTGGACCATCATCATCATCATTTCAGTAGTTGATCCTGGACATTCATCATAATTTCAGTAGTTGATCCTGGACCATCATCATCATTTCAGTAGTTGATCCTGGAGCATCATCATCATCATTTCAATTGTTGATCCTGGACCATCATCATCATTATTTCAGTAGTTGATCCTGGACCATCATCATCATTTCAGTAGTTGATCCTGGAGCATCATCATCATCATTTCAATTGTTGATCTTGGACCATCATCATCAATTCAGTAGTTAATCCTGGACCATCATCATAATTTCAGTAGTTGATCCTGGACCATCATCATCATTTCAGTAGTTGATCCTGGAGCATCATCATCATTTCAATTGTTGATCCTGGACCATCATCATCATTTCAGTTGTTGATCCTGGATCATCATCATCATCATTTCAGTTGTTGATCATGGACCATCATCATCATTTCAGCAGTGTTGATCCTGGACCATCATCATCATTTCAGCAGTGTTGATCCTGGACCATCATCATCATTTCAGCATTGTTGATCCTGGACCATCATCATCATCATTTCTGTTGTTGATCCTGGACCATCATCATCATCATTTCAGCATTGTTGATCCTGGACCATCATCATCATAATTTCAGTAGTTGATCCTGGACCATCATCATCATAATTTCAGTAGTTGATCCTGGACCATCATCAACATTTCAGTTGTTGATCCTGGACCATCATCATCATCATTTCAGTAGTTGATCCTGGACCATCATCATCATTTCAGTAGTTGATCCTGGACCATCATCATCATTTCAATTGTTGATCCTGGACCATCATCATCATTTCAGTAGTTGATCCTGGACCATCATCATCGTTTTAGTTGTTGCTACTGGACCATCATTATCATCATTTTAGTAATGTTGATCCTGGACCATCATCATCATCATTTCTGTTGTTGATCCTGGACCATCATCATAATTTCAGTAATTGATCCTGGACCATCATCATCATTTCAATTGTTGATCCTGGAGCATCATCATCATTTCAATTGTTGATCCTGGACCATCATCATCATTTCAGTTGTTGATCCTGGACCATCATCATCATTTCAATTGTTGATCCTGGAGCATCATCATCATTTCAATTGTTGATCCTGGACCATCATCATCATTTCAGTTGTTGATCCTGGACCATCATCATCATAATTTTAGTTGTTGATCCTGGACCATCATCATCATTTTAGTCATGTTGATCCTGGACCATCATCATCATAATTTCAGTAGCTGATCCTGGACCATCATCATAATTTCAGTAGTTGATCCTGGACCATCATCATCATTTCAGTAGTTGATCCTGGCGCATCATCATCATCATTTCAGTTGTTGATCCTGGACATTCATCATGATTTCAGCATTGTTGATCCTGGACCATCATCATCATAATTTCAGTAGTTGATCCTGGACCATCATCATCATTTTAGTTGTTGATCCTGGACCATCATCATCATAATTTCAGTTGTTGATCCTGGACCATCATCATCATCATTTTACTCATGTTGATCCTGGACCCTCATCATCATTTCAGCATAGTTGATCCTGGACCATCATCATCATCATTTCAGTAGTTGATCCTGGACATTCATCATGATTTCAGCATTGTTGATCCTGGACCATCATCATCATAATTTCAGTAGTTGATCCTGGACCATCATCATCATTTCAGTAGTTGATCCTGGCGCATCATCATCATCATTTCAGTTGTTGATCCTGGACCATCATCATCATCATTTTACTCATGTTGATCCTGGACCCTCATCATCATTTCAGCATAGTTGATCCTGGACCATCATCATCATTCAGTAGTTGATCCTGGACATCCTCATCATAATTTCAGTAGTTGATCCCTACCATCATCATCATTTCAATAGTTAATCCTGGAGCATCACCATGATTTCAGTTGTTGATCCTGGACCATCATCATCATCATTTCAGTTGTTGATCCTGGATCATCATCATCATCATTTCAGTTGTTGATCCTGGACCATCATCATCATTTTAGCATCGTTGATCCTGGAACATCATCATCAATTCAGTAGTTGATCCTGGAACATCATCATAATTTCAGTAGTTGATCCTGAACCATCATCATCATTTCAGTAGTTGATCCTGGAGCATCATCATCATTTCAATTGTTGACCCTGGACCATCATCATCATTTCAGTTGTTGATCCTGGACCATCATCAACATTTCAGTAGTTGATCCTGGACCATCATCATCATTTTAGTCATGTTGATCCTGGAACATCATCATCATTTCAGTAGTTGATCCTGGATCATCATCATCATCATTTCAGTTGTTTATCCTGGACCATTATCATCATTTCAGAATTGTTGATCCTGGACCATCATCATCAATTCAGTAGTTGATCCTGGACCATCATCATAATTTCAGTAGTTGATCCTGGACCATCATCATCATTTCAGTAGTTGATCCTGGACCATTATCATTATTTCAGTAATGTTGATCCTGGACCATCATTATTATTATTATTTACTACAGTGTAAATTCACTAATGTTGTCTAATGTAAATATAAGTTATCAACATTACTGAATTAAATGAGGATGACGTTGATCTTGGATCATCATAGACTGTGGCTGTAAGTCATTTAATAACTTACTCCCATAGGTTGATCCTGCCCCCGTGGGCGGAGTCACTGATGATCCTTGGGATCCCGCCCTGCAGCAGCACTGATTGAACGATCACAGCCAATAGACCCGCTAACATGATGCCAACCTGAAACACATCCGTCCACACCACTGCCTTCAGGCCACCCTGACAGGGTAAAGGCAATTAATAATATACACATTAATTTAGTTATACATTCATTCTATAATTATTTATTTAATAAATGTTTGGTTATTAAAAAATAATTATTAGTAATAATACTGTTATTAATAATAACAAATAAAATAATACTAACAACAACAAGAACAACAAAAATAATATTAAATATGATTATTATTATGATGATGATTATTATTATTATTATTATTGTTATCATTAATGTTGTTGTTGTTGTTATTATTACTAATAATAATATTATTGTTATTAGTAATATTATTTTTATTGTTATTGTTATTATTATTATTACTTTTATTATTGTTGTTTGATTAGTGGTGCTAGTAGAAATATGTTTTAGCAGCAAAGATTTTGGATAACACTTGCAAAGTGCAATTGAACTTTAAATGAAAAAAATAATTATATAATTACAGATTTATCTACGTATTTATTAAGAAATGTTTTATTAAGAAATGTAACACTAACAATGATAATAAAATACTTAATATGTAAAATGAAAAATATAAACAATTTTAAAATAAAAGATTCTAAAAAGTATATATAAATATATAAAAATATTCAAATAAATGTATAAACATTCAAAATTTCAATAAAAACAATATAAGCCATGAAAACAATAGTTCACACTATAAATTATGTTTTCTGTTTGTTTAAACTACTTATTTAAAAATATATATTTTTTTATTTTTGGGAGGGACAACTTAATTGTTTTATGTCCTATTCATTTAAGTTAGTAAAAATAACAATCCCTTCATGTTATCCCAACACAAATAGATAATGAGGAACCCAGCATCATTTACAATGTTTATCAGAGTCACTAAAATAACTTTTATCTTACTAGTGTGCAGTAGAGAGTACAGACCACTCCAGTGGATATAACAGCCCCCCAGAGATCTACACCTGTGACTGAGGAGAGCAGTAGAGTCACTTCAGACACACTTGTTACTCTACACACTTCATTAATAATGCAGTAAAACACTCTTTACATTGTACACAACATTAGTTTTTCAGTGGCATCTGAGCTTAAAGCCTTGGTGACGCTCAGTTGCTCAGAAAGGATCTTTAGATCTTTAAATTATATTATTCACATTTAAATATAGTTTGCTTTAAGGTTTTTAGGGAGATCTTTTTTCCTCGGGCGTTGATGCAAAAACACAAATGCATGTATGCATTTAAATGATATATAATCTATTCATAAAATGTATTTAAGTTTTCAGTGTTTTGTGGGATAAACTGTTAAGTGTATTCTGACCTGAAAGGCTATTTTGGCTTACTTTAACTTCAAATTATGCGTCAAATTTGACTTTACTTTTAGGCTATATGTAGATACAGACACCTATTTTATGAGAAAACAGTCTAACAGTGTTTATCAGTGCTCTAAATCTGCCTGTTTCAGACTGTTGAATGACTTATTCCTAGTATAGACTGATTGGCACGATTATGCATTCACAGTGGTATGATCCATTATAGGGGTGGTCAAATGCATATCTTTTATTTTAATTATTAACATTATTATTTAAAATACAGATCAGAGTGATATTTTTCTCAGTTTCAAAGGGCTGACCCCCACATACATCTTGTTTTGACGTTCTTCAGGGGGCATCAAACTTTAATTATGGGGTAAATCCCTGCCAGCTCCCCTTGTAATTTGCACCTTGACTGTAATGTAATAACATGCACCTTTTGTAAAGCTGCTTTGGAGCAAAAACTATGGAAAGCACCATCAAAATAGGCTTGATTTGAATGTAATATTGATTTGATTGAAATCAATATTGCCTTTGATTACCTTGATTTAGAGCCAAAGCCGGAGCATAAATGACCAGACCAGTATATAATACCTGAAAAGAGATGGAAAATGATGTTATATTCGTGGTATGATTTAATAAAACTGATAATAGTAACAAAAACACTCACTGTCTGAATGATAAACAGGATTGTCACCAGTAGTCGAATATGTTTATTGTAACGCATCTCCAGATACTATAGTATACAATAAAACATGATTCATCATTCATTTTCTTTCGGCTTAGTCTCTATTTCAGAGGTTGCCACAGTGGAATGAACAGCCATATATCAAAACATTGTGAATCTAAATTAACATATTACTTATCATAACATGTAATGCCATGGGTGACCAGGCATTATTATAGCTAAATAAAATTTAATTTATAAATCTGAAACCGCTAAAACAAATAATAATAATAATAATAATAATAAAATTTTGTTTTATAAAATATGATTTACTTGTATAACTAAATAAAATTTTATGCAAAATGTTAAACTATGTAAACAAAAACAACAAACAAAAATTAACTATACTAAAACTATAAATACTAAAACTATAGCTTACATTAAAATAAAAATTTATAATTTAAAAATAAAAATATATTTGATAACTATTAACAAAACAATTACAGAAAACAAAATACAAAACAGCAAACAAAAATGACAAAAATAACAAAAATACTAAAACTACAAATGTATAATGTTAAATAAATGTGTATTTGAACTACTAAGAAGAAAACAGAAAAAAAAGCAAACAAAAATGTCAAATATAAAAATACAAAGGTATTTGACCTATCTAGAAAAAAATAAAACAAACAAAAAGCAGCCAACAAAAATAAAACACACTAAAGCTGTAACTAAAATGAAAATAAGAAGTATAGTGTAAAAATAAAAATGTATTTGAAAGGGCCTAAGAACAAAAACTGTATACTTGCTCCCATCAATAATAAATAAAACTGTGGTAATATCTGCTGGATTTAGTGTTATTTTAGATTAAAGTAAAGTTGGTTTTATATTCTCACATTAGAGGCTGCTCTTTAACGATATATGCGCAAAGTCTAAAGCTTTTGCTATTTTAAGGACGGAAAAATACGCTCTGTGCCCCAGTGCATGGTCTAACAGGGTTGTGCTTTTTCTCTTAATGAGTTCTGGGTGTGTTTTGAGCATAACCTGCATTAAACCAATCAGAGTCTCATCTCCCATTCCCTTTAAGAGTCAATTGCGTCGTGGCATGGCGCATTTTCTATTTACGTGGCGGATTTTGTAAGTGGAAAAACTGAATGCTTCACTGGCGAGAAAACAGTTAAACAGACCATCTGCAGCGTGAGGATAAAGAATAAGACTCCTCTATTTGGCCTCTTTACTTTCTTTTTTTACTCTTTACTTTACTTCTTTACTTTCGTGTATAAGGAAACAGTGTTGTACGTACTCCACAGAAGACATCCATCAGCCTACATATTTAATTTAGTTTAAGCACAAAGATTTGTTTTAAAACTATTTCTTAATTCAGTTCTAATGTCCAGCAAATGAATAAATAAACAATAATGACCAAGTGTGGTCAAATAACTGAGTTATATCCAAACAAACGTCCTATTCTTATGCCCCATATAGTGATGCAGACGTCCCTAAAACCTGACAGATGCACAAAATTTTTTTAATTAAAGCAAATATAATTATGCATATAATAAATATTTTCATGATAATAATAATATTATTAATATTATACAAATGAAATTGTCATGAATAAACTGAAAAGGCCTTTGAGATGAGGCATGGAGGCAGTGTTTTTATATTAATGAAGAAAATAATATTTTTGTAAAATTTTAATCCTTCAATTTTTTTATATGTAAAGATATTTGTGTATTGCTGTTCATCCTGTGTGTATTAAGTGTTTAGACCTGCACAGGCGCATAACTTACATACACTGTGCTAAATGTTATCCAGCTGTTAGTTGGTCAATAGTGCGGTCTAGTTTAGTTCCTCAAAATAGCAACGTGCCAACAATGCGCCTTAACACACCTCCTTTTTAGAGCAGCACACCTATGAGTCCACAAAGTGGTGCAAATGGATTTGATATTTAAACAACATGATGCCAAACTAAGTTTGCGCTGGTCTGAAAACAGCAACACAGATGCCACAAGATGTCACAGAACCAATGTGCAAATATAAAACCTATTTTACCTCAATTTATTGTAGTATTACTGTCTTAGGCTTGCAGTTTTGTATTTTGTTTTCTTAATAGTTCAAATGCAAGTTACTTTAATGCCAAAAACTTTAATCAAAGTAGATTTTTCTGTCACCTCATAAGTGCTTGTTACTCCCAGTCTGTAGAAGACGGGCAGGAAGATCTCAGAGCTCAAAGCTACCATAAAAGCATAAGCGAAGCAGATGAGGATGAAGATGGCTCCGTACTTGTACACCTCCACCGGCGTCCCCAGAACGGTGATGGCAGACATAAAGCTGGCGGTCAGAGATAAAGCCACCGGCGAGGCTGACAAACTCCGTCCGGCCACCAGAAAATCAGCCGAGCTGCTCTGAGATCTCGCAGCAAACGCATAATAAACCCCGATTCCTGTTGAAACTGCAAGCATCATGATGAAAACCACATAATCCCACACGCTGAAGACTGCGCTGCTCATCCTCATCTCAATTTCTGCGACAGGAAACACCCTGCAGGTGAAGAGGGGAAAAATAATCAATAATTATCAGCATATACTGTAAACAAAGATCTGTTAATGAACAGTTCTTGTATTTTGTGATTCACAAGTGCACTGAAAAAAAGGATACATTGCATTTACTAAATTTTTAATAAAAGGTAAGTGGTTGCAAACAATTTATATGGGCTGAATATAAACAAATGAAGTTGAATGTCACTAAATTTAAATTGTTTGTTTTAAATTCAGCCCATATAAAATGCAACCTCTTACCTCAAAAAAATTTGATAATCCAATTTATTATTTATTTCAGTGTGTTTTACGTATTTTTACGGTTGTGATTTGCATTTTGGGACCTTGATCTCTGCTTTTGATGTCAAATTTAACTCTGCAGTTTAACAAAGTGACTTTTATTGACATTTTAGACGTTTAAAATAATATAATTTAACAGAACTAATTTTCCCAGAGATGGTTTGCGGCTGGAAGGGCCTCCGCTGCGTGAAAATGTGCTGGATAAGTTGCCGGTTCATGCCGCTGTGGCAACCCCGAATTAATAGAGGGACGAAGCCAAAAAAAATGAATGAATGAATGAATTAGAAATAATATATAGAACAGGGTTGCCCAAACCTTTTCTAATGAAGAGCCACAATCCAAGCTTAATTGAGAGCTGTGGGCCGAAGGTAAGTAAAGCAAGCTGTATTACATTAAAGTTGCCATGGGTAATTTGCTAATTTATTTCATAATGATTACAAATTTTTAAAAAAAGATTACTTCAGCCATATTATCTACTGCATTCTAGTTTTTCAAAAATGTATATTATTTTAATGAACTTTATTTGCATGCTGCCTTCTGCTCTGTCCCCTATTCATTAAGTGACAGCATGTACATAAAAAATCTGTTTCAATTACAACATTTAATTGAAACTGTTAATTTCATTTTTGTTTGTTTTTTGTAGCTCAACAATAAAACAAGCAGACAAAAGGTTACACTAAAATAGAAATGAGAATCTCTGTTAAAGGCATTCCACAACCCTTCCCAATCATTTTCCCTCTGTTGGGCCTTAGTTTGGGCATCTCTGATATAGAGAAATACGTGTGTAAAATAACAGAAAATGTGCTGGCGGTTTATTACAAGGCTTTTGTACTGTAATATACAACACCAACCCAGCCAATACAGCACTGTAAACTATTAAACATGTTATTGCAAGTCACTTATTTGGACTTTTCAAAGTTAAAAGTTGTTGAAAGTGTTACGACGCAATAAGGGCGCAATAAGTCGCAAGACGTGTTTGGAGCATTTTTTTGCTATTTTTAGACCAGTGCAACCCTAATTTTCATGTTTTGCGTCACATGGTTTAAATAGTATTGCACCACTGTAGACTCGTGGGTGTGCCGATCTATAAAGGAGGTGTGTTAAGGTGCATTGTTGGCGTGTTGCTATTTTGAGGAACTGAAATAGACTTCACCTCGTCCAGCACAAGAGTGCATTAGTTATGCGCCCGTGCAGGTTTATACACTTAATACACACAGGATGTACAGCAATACACAAATATCTGTACATGTGGAAAAAAAAGGATTAAAATGTTACAAACGTTATTATTTATTACTTAAATATGAAAACCACCGCCTCCATGCCTTCTTCATGTCCATGGCGGCTTTTATCAATTTATTCATGGCACTTTGGATTTGTATAATGTCATTATTATTAGCAGTATTATTTATCATATGCATATTTATATTTGTTTTATTAAAAACAAGTTTAGATTTGTCCACCTGTCGAGTTTTTAAGACGTTTGCATCACTGTATGGGGCATAAGAACAGGACGTGTATTTGGATATAACTCATAACTCAAATTTTTTACCAAACTTCATTAATATTGTTCATTTATTCATTTGCTGGAAATTAGAACTTAATTTAGAAATAGTTTTAAAACAAATCTTTGCACTTATCAAACAAAATTAAATATGTAGGCTGATGGATGTCTTCAATGGAGTGCGTACAACATCGTTATCTCATCCACAAAAGTAAAGCAGTAAAGAGTAAAAGAGAAAGTAAGGAGGCCAAATGGAAGAGGCTCGTTCTTTACCCCCGTGCTGCAGATTTAACTGTTTAACTGTTTTCTCACTTTAGTGAAGCGTTGAGTTTTTTTCATTAAGTTTTTCCACTTACAAAGTCCGCCATGTAAATAACAAATGCACCATGGCATGACGCAATTGACTCTTAAAAGGAATGAGTGATGAGACTCTAACTGCTTTAATGCACGTTATGCTCAAAACACACCCAGAACACATTAAGAGAATAAACACAACCCTGTTAAACACAGAGCGTATTTTTCCATCCTTAAAATAGCAAAAGTGTATTCGGACACACCCTTAATGCATTTGCGCCCTGCACTTTAGACTATGTGGTGCGCCTAGATCATTAAAATAGAGCTCTAGGGGTTTTGTTCGAAGGTGTAACAAAAAAAGATACACATTTTTGGTAAATGTTGAATTACAACTAAAAAAAGATAAACGTGGAGAACACACTCAGCCCCAGAGTGAAGAGTCAGCTTAATGTTTAGGAAAAAATAAACATTTAGAGTTTATTTAATCGTAATACAGTAACTTTAACAGAAATTAAATATCAAACTGAGTGACTATAGCCTATAACAACAAACACAAAGCAGCTAACTGACTTTTAGAGGAATAGCTTACCTAAAGCAAACTAAATCAAAGATGAAAATGAACAAAAACGTTTATTCTCTTCAATCATAAATAGGTGAAAACAAAAGAAAAATAAGGCACTCACCATTTAGACACACTTGGAAGCAAATCTCAAATTAAATAAACACGAAGTAATAAACACCACAGAGGTAACAGAATGAAAGTACAATATTGTTAATTATCCACCAAGAGTTAAATCTAACACAGTTTACACAACTGGCATTAAGAATTATTCCACAAACACAAGTCAACAATATCACAAACTAACTGTCACACTTAAGAGCTGGGGAGACGTGTTCCTCAGATCAGTAGCTTCAGAAGGCAGTATAGCACGAAAGTAGTTGCACCAAAACAGCATGGGGCCTTTGAATCATCCTAATGTCCCCTGCCCCTCCGCCCCATCGGTGCCCCTGGCTGTTGGAAACACTGTTTTCTTTTGTTATGTTCTGATTGCAGTTGTTCACATGTTAAAATAAATATTAGTATTTTAAAATTAAGTATTGTGTCAGACACAAAATAGACACGTTAATTCATTTTTCAAATTAAATAATAATTTAATATTGTTCTACCCCATGCACACAGCTGCTGTAAAGGCTTTATTGATAACTATGTGTGGGCGCGGTGATAGTCATCACGTGCATGCGTTATAATATTATAAATATGCCGGTCGAACTTAATACAATCTTACATTAACAACACATGGCAAGCAATGCGCTGATAAGAACAAATAAATCATATTAGTTTACAAACAACCAAACAAGTTGTTTATCTTGTCTGCATGTTTATACATGTAGGCTAACATTTTTCCTAAGGCAATTTAAACTAAAATGCACAATGACACTTTCTCAAACATATCTACAACCATAAGGAATATGGTTACTTACTGAGATATTAGCGCACAGCTGGTAAAGCCACACAAAGCGAGGACGGACTTTAAAGGAATAAGCAATGTGAGGAATGCTCCACAATGCAACCAAACTGGAAACTTTATGCCTTTGCATCGGACAAGTCTTGAACAAATTCGACCCATACATGCTGGAGGCAGGCAGTAGACAATTATGTATAGATATACAGTTATGAATACTATAAAATAATACACTCACCAGCCACTTTATTAGGTAAACCTGTCCAACTTTGAAGCAGATGGGCTACAGCAGCAGAAGACCACACCTTGTGCCACTCCTTTCAGCTAAGAACAGGAAACTGAGGCTACAATTCGCACAGGCTCACCAAAATTGGACATTATCCAGGATAACATGCTAATATTCCGAGGGGCTTTTTTCTGACTTTTTTCCTCATAATTCTGACTTCAACTGTGTGTGTGTGTGTGTGTGTGTGTGTGTGTGTGTGTGTATATATATATATATATATATATATATATATATATATATATATATATATATATATATATATATAAATGAACAGCAAAATCCTCTGAGTAAAATTTACTCAGCTTAGATAGTATTTGGTCTCTCTCTAAATTGAGTTAAAGTTACCCAAGTTAATGAGACAATGAAAGGATAAAATAAGTGATGATGTAGCACTGAATATAGCTGATGTTAATAAGCAGAAACACAGAAGTGAAACACAAAACTACAACTAACTACAGTCAGTCTTAGATGAAATCATAATACATAGAATCTCTCAAAATCTCAGCAGAGGATCATTAAGCATCTCCACAAACAGCAGCTTTACTCTTTACCAACCTGTTTGCCCTTATTTAAAGAGGGACTGAATACTCTCTAAACTCAATTTTACTCAGACGGTTTTGCTGTGTATATATTCATTCATGTTTAATACAAATTAAATATAATAATAGTAATATAATAATAACACCCTTTAAAATCTAAAATCTGACACAGATTGAAAAAGTGAGATAATTGAAACACATTATTAATGTATTTTGTGTGTTTTCTTTACATTAGACTGTAAAGCCAAACACCTCAAAGCATTGTATAGCGCTTTTTACAATAATCATTGTTTTAAAGCAGCTTTACAAACGGTGTGCATTATTTCATTACAATCAGATTAAGTTAAAGTTACAATCAAATATAAGTTATTAGTAAACCTGCAAATGTATAGCATATAGCTGATGTCTATACATTTTTAATGAAGTGTATTAAGTGTAATAGTAAACTAACAGGTGACTAAAAACAGAGTCTCACCTTTAATGACTGCCTCTGTTGTTGATGAGCATCAGGAATGTCTCATTGAAGGTTGGATCTTGGTTTAGAGATTGAGATGCTTGCTCTGGTGTCTGCTTGCAGTGTGTTCAGTCACAGAAACTCTTCCAACTTATGAATTTTAATTATTTTTCTGGATCTGCATGATTGTCTTCATCCGTCCCCCACGTTCAATCCTCCACTCTCTGGAGTCAGTCTGGAGTGTGTTGTTTTCTAGATAATGCGTATATCTGAGATTTAGATTGGCAATTCATTCACTATTTAAAACAAAGGAATGTGTGTTTAACCACCCAGTGTTACCAGTGTTAATGTCTTTAACCACCCAGTGTCACTAAGTATGTGTATATTTTTCAGTTGAAATAATAAAACTAATTTACTAATACTGGTATATTGATAACATTCAGAATAAGTATATAAAATGTTATTTAAATTGGTCAGCTGTTTAGTAAAAGTATCCCGATGATTTCTATTATTAGAATGATATTATTAAATGAGGAAAATAAAATATATTCAAGTTCCAATTTTTTTTATTAGTAAATAAAAATTATTTATTTATTTATTTATTTATTTATTTATTTATTTATTTATTTATTTATTTATTTATTTATTTATTTATTTATGTATTTATTTACTTATTTATTTATTTATAATTTCTTTAGATTTTTTTATTTTACTTTTAGTTAAAGATTTTGTAGATTTTTGTTTTTTATTTAAATATTATTTTACATTTTTACATTGATTCCCTTCTAAACGTAGTAACAAGACTTTTATTTTGAAAAAACATCTAAACTCAACCGTGTACCCATAATGCGTCATTCAACATGGCGGCTCCCTGATGCGGCATGTGTATCAACAATTCCACAGCCTCTGATAACAAATATTTAGTTATTAAAGCAGTGTTTACATAATTTCTGTGTTTGTTATCTTGATAATACAACAAAATGAAGCTCAAAGCTAAACCCGCATCGCATAAATCGGAAAACACTTTTCGCGTAAGTTTACAGAGCAACGCATGTTGGAGACTGCAGCTTCAACATATGATAATACATGTTTATTAAACGAACTGTCTTATTTATATATATATATATATATATATATATATATATATATATATATATATATATATATATATATATATATATATTTTACATGTTCGTTCCTTGCACGTTTTAAATGTTTAGTCTATTACATTGTACACAGTTAACAATGCTAAATATTGTCCACTCATTAACCTAATACCTTTATTTTTTGTTTAATGTCTTATTGTACAGTTCGTCACCTTTTCTGAAAGGCTCGCAAAAGTAAACATCGATGTCATTCATCGCATTGACAGGACTGGGAGTTATGCTGAGGTATGGACTTCACTTATCTTAAAGCTTGGTTTAGTATGTAATAACTGCAATAATTAAATTATGCTGCTTAATTTCTCAGGAGGTGGAAACTTATTTTTATGAAGCCCTGATAAAATGGAAAGACCTGAATCTATCAGAACACTTCAGTAAGTATTGCTGCGTTATTTTGCATTATGCTAATCACGAACTATTAAAGTTACATGTAATAAAATAACCGAATGCTGAAATTAAGCTATAAGTTTTGTTTTTAGGTGAAATGAACTGAAATGCGTACATTTATGTCATCGTTTTGCTTTGTTTTAAATAAACTGAAATAAAATACTATGGATATATAGTAAGATATACAGACATTTAACAATAATTTAGTCAATATGTAAATAACTCTATGCAAAGATTATTAATCACATCCAAAATAAAAGTTTGTTTTGACATAATATATCTAAGTGTGTGTGAATATATATATATGTCTATTACCAAAATTGCTTTGTATATTTTTTATTTTATATTTGTGTATCACACACACACACACATATATATATATATATATATATATATATATATATATATATATATATATATATATATATATATATGTGATACACAAATATAAAATAAAAAATATACAAAGCAATTTTGGTAATAGACATTTTAATTTATATAGAAATTTGTATTGTATACATATGGATTTAATATGTAAATATTTAAGCTTTTCTCAAATATATGCATGTATGTATGAATGTGTATATACATAAAAATTAATAAACATACATAGTACACACACTTAATTTGTCAAAACACAATTTTATTTAAATGTGATGCGTTTGCGATTATTCTTTGCTTAGAACTAGAAAATATTATAATATAATATAATACAATACGATTCAATATACAGAAGCCCATTAAGAGTAATTGAAGTGAATTGATTTCAATATTAACACAATGGTTTGTTTAACAGAGAAGTTTTTTCGAGAAGTGATCGGCATAACACAGTCTTTCAACATGCTGGTGTTTCACCAAAACACTGTTGTGGAGAGTCTGAAGGTCCACCTGTCAGTCAAGAACAGCAACGCCCACCAGCCTCTTCTGGAGTAAGTTTTCAATCCTTTTTTTTTTTTTTTTTTACTATAAACCAGCCTATAAATATGGAGGACCAGGAGTGGAAAAAACACTTAAAAATTATATATATATTACTGTTTGATTAATCTGCATTTTAAAACATTAATTAAATAAATATAAAGTTAGTTTTTGAATGTATCATTTATTTATACATTTAACAGTTATTTTTAAATGCATTGATTTATTGCTTTATTAAATGACATTTAAATATATCTATTTATTTGTTCATTTATTTGTCCATTTAAGTTGTGATTTATTTATATACATTTTTTATTCTTCAATTATTTAATTGATCATTTGAATCTTTGTTTTATTTCTAAATGCCACTCTTGGTCCTTCATGTGCAGTTAAAATCAAAATTATTCGCCTTCCTGTGAATTTCTTTATTTTTTTTCCAAATATTTCCCAAATTATGTTTAACATAGCAAAAAACTTTTCACAATATTTCCTATAATAATTTTTTTAAGGTCAATATTATTAGCCCCCTTAACCAATTTTTTTTCAGTTGTCTACAGAACAAACCATCGTTATACAATGACTTGCCTAATTACCCTAACTTTTAACTAATTTATCTAGTTAAGCCTTTAAATGTCACTTTATTCTGAATACTAGTGTCTTAAAAAATGTCTTGTCAAGTATGATCAACTGTCATCATGGCAAAGATAAAATAAATCAGTTATTAAAAATGCGTTGTTTAAACTATTATGGTTAGAAATGTGTTGAAAAAAAATCTTGTTTTTCGTTAACCAGCAATTGGGGAAAAATTTACAGGACGACTAATAATTTCTGACTTCAACTGTATAAAGCCATGCTAACTTCACTCTTGCTCTCAGTCTTGTGGTTCAACTGGCTCGCGACCTCCAGATGGACTTTTATCCCCATTTCCCGGACTTCTTCGTCATCATCACGTCTATACTGGACACACCGAACACGGAGGTGCTGGAATGGGTTTTCACATGTCTGTCGTACCTGTATAAATACCTGTGGAGGATGATGGTGAAGGACATGGACAAGATATACAGGTGAGAACAGTGATAACCACTGAGCCACCATGTCACCAAAGACAAAATTCTAAGATTGCAATGATTTAAATAAACGTTATAAAAGTATGTTCACAATCTCTTTCAAAGTTTGTAGGATTATTGATCACTCCTGTATGTTTTTACATCAGTCTTTACAGTGGACTTCTGGCACACAAGAAGGAACACATCCGCAACTTTGCTGCAGAGAGCTTCTCTTTTTTAATGAGAAAGGTCAGTCTTTAACATCTCAGTTTATTTTCAGCACATCCTCTGTGTTCTCAGCTAAATGCATTTGTTTTTTTGTACCACAGGTGTCCGATTATGAAGCGCTCTTCACTCTTATGTTCTCCAACCTGTCAGAGCATCCTCAGAAGGCCAGAGGAGCGGGTCAGCTGATCTTTGAGATGTTTCGAGGAGTTCGTAACATGTTTCACTCCTGTGCCACAATGGTGAGATCACAGAAAAACTAAAAAACATGCAGACACATTCACCCTGTCAGGGAGTACGCTTACATGGACACCAGTACTCTGCTTTTAATAATCTGACAGCTTTTCTCTTTTTATTGAAGACTGTTCCATTTATTCCTTTAACAAATAGCATCTAATATATTGTGGAGAATGCATCTGTATGTAAATTGACTTGTAAATTGATGGCAAAGTTTAAAAATGCACATGGAAAGTGCTTAGATTTGACTTGAAAAGGTGTAATAGCGCTCAAAATATCTTCTTTTGAATTTTCACTTGTGGATGAGCTTTATTTTTAATGTCTGTACTGTGGTTTTTCAGGCTCTTCCAGTGGTGTTGAGGAAACTTGGCCCAGCAGTCGAGCAGGATGTTGATTTACCCTGGGACTCCATTAAAGAAGCTCTGGACCACATGGTTGAGTCGTCAGCTAACTATGTTGATAAGGAGAACTTGCTGGTCCTGTGGGACTCTTTGCAGGTGAGAGAATTGTTCACAGCATTTCCTATGATACTTTTTCTTCTGGAGAAAGTATTTGTTTTATTTCAGCTAGATTAAAAGCAGTTTACATTTTTAAAACCATTATAAGGTCAATATTATTAGCCCCCTTAAGCTATATGTTTTTCGAAAGTCTACAGAACAAACCATCATTATCCCTTTCGAGGCAGGCGTTGCAGATTTGCAACAGTTAAAAACTAACTACCTTATTACTCCAGATACATATTTTATGAGTTTTTTTACTCAGAAGTACCACTGCAGGACTTGGTTGTCCATTAGCAACAGTTTCCCCACTTGCTCACCAGATAACACAAAAGACAAAAACTGTTTCTTGGAGTACCAGTGACCTGGAAACATGACCTACTCAATGAGGATTTGAGATATTGGATTTGCATCCCATATTGTTTTTGTTGTTGTTCTGCCACTGAAAAGCAGTTTGTTACATTGTTTAATAAGTTGTATATAAAAAGTTATTGTTCATATCATATTCAGTCGTCAGTGTCTAATTACCACACTGGGCCAATGTTGCAAATCTGCAACATCCCAGAACGCCTCGCATGTGAAGGTCTCTCTAAAAAAGAGTCAGGATTCTATTGTACTACCCCATATGATAATTTTCCCCAAATATCAGATTTTTCCTGTTTCTAAAACTTAATTTGAGCCTGAGAGGGTTAAACAATGATTTGCATAATAACCTTAACTTACCTAAGTGATCTAGTTATGCCTTTAAATGTCACTTTAAGCTGAATACTAGTATCTTGAAAATATCTAGTAAAATATTATTTACTGTCATTATGGAAAGAAATCAGTTATTAAAAATGAGTTATTAAAACTTATGTTCAGAAATGTGTTGGAAAAAAAAATCAGGAAATCGGGGAACAAAATATACAGGAGGCTAATAAATCCAGAGGGCTAATAATTATTTTGTGAACAATTGTTTTTATCATTTCAGTTTTTGTTTAATATGGAAAGCATACAGCATATAACTAAACATAAAACAACCCCGAATCCCCACCCCCAACCCAGGGAGACTTGTTCTATAATAATAGTAAAAAGATTGCTGTGTTAAAATAAAATAAATAAATAAATAAATAAAAATGAATAATGTTAGGCCAAATACAGAGTAGAAGTTAGGTAAGTACAAATAAATAGCTATTACATCATGAGATACATAAAGTACAAATAAACAGACAAGCTGAACATTAGAAGGTAGAAACAAAAGATTTGACAATATCAAAAGCTATAATCCAGGACTTAACCGTTTTTGACTGAGCTTCATGTATGAATGCTGTTGAAAGTTCCATATAAATAATGTCCAGCAAAGATAAGCCCCTTTGACGTCTACTCCTAATATGAGGAGGGATCCAGCGGCAGACCAACATTTTCTTAGCAGCTGTGAAGGCAGCTTAGAGTAAGTTCTTTTGTTGCATTGAGAGTGACATGTTAGAGAAATCGTTTAGGAGGGCTAATAATTCTGACTGCAACTGTATGTAAATCTATCTATGTATATTTAAACAAACTACAAATTCATTTGGTTTGCAGGACTCATTGAAAGACGTTCTTGTAAAGTTGGACTCAAGTGACGCGGAGCAGGCCAACACACATTTGGAGAGGATTCTGTACATCTACCACACACTTGTGGAGCATCGCAAAGGAGCGAAGATCACAAAACCACTGTCTGTCTGTGAGGTGTGTTTGTGTGTGTTTCTATATTCTGTAATTCTAGAGTGACAAAACATACAACATACTGTAAACACAGAACACATAAACAGCAATATAACCATGGATAGACTATTAAGAGTAATGATAATTGTAATTATGGTTGTATTAAAATAGTACTTAGCATTCATAACAACAATAATAATAATTAAAAAATAATAATATCAATAATAATACTAAGGCTGGTGATGATGAAAGTGATTTTCTGTGACATCACAACAGTGATATCAATAATAATCAGAGTAATATGAAGATATTAATAATAATTAAGGTAATGATTAATGTAATGTGATTACACTGATGACATATTGATTGTAATAATGGCACACAACATTTACCCTATCTTCTGTGTCAGTGATCATGTTTATTTTTTGTGTGTGTGTATTTCTGGGTCACCCAATTACAGCATTCTTCATGATATGTTTCTGATCTATTTAGACACTTCTTCAGACAGTTCAGACTCCAGGTCTGTCCTACTCCTGCTGCAGGCTGCTTTTACAAGTGGCCTCGTCTTTTCTGATGGGTGAAAATCTGTCCTTACCTGCCAGCAGTGTCCAAGAACTGGTGAAAAAGGTTTGTTTAATGTGCACTTAAAACATCATTTTGTCTATTTGATTTGCTGTTGATCTTACATTTTTTTTCTATTTTTCTATTTGCATTTTTTGTTTCATTTTACAAACAAATCAGAAAAGAAAACACTTTTACAGGACAACATAAAAACAAAAAGACATACAATACAAGTACTAAGGTCACCGGATCCTGCTATACAAAGAAAGTGCTTTTAAGGGCTACTTATCAAAGATAATCGAAAATCTCTTGATTCTAGATACCTACAGGGTTTCTGCGGGGTCTTAAAAAGTCTTAAATTCTCTGAAATATTGTGTTGTAGGTCTTAAATAAATTAAAACAGGTCTTAATTTTCCCATATCCATGTATAGCTACCCAATCGAGCCAACACTCATCCAATCACCAACATTCCATCTCAATTAAATGTTTAACAAAAGTTTATTTATTAACTCTATTTACCAAGTTTTTTTATATTTATAAGCATGTGGTATAATTATCTTCTTTACTATAACATTAGTTTTTAATGTTTTTTAATATTTTAACTGTCCATTAGAAAAAAAAACTTGGGGTTTAGCCTTGTGCAAGTCTAAAATTTTATTTATAATGGTCTTAAAAAGGTCTTAAAATGTCTTAAATTTGACTTGATGAAACCTGTAGAAACCCTGTACATGTTAATAAAAGGACCACAATTAAATTAAAACATTACACTTCTTCTCAACCACTTTCACTTTCTTTTACTTTTATAATATTCCTGTTGAACCATTTAAACAGGAACAGAGGTCACCACAGCGGAATGAAACGCCAGCTATTCCAGCATATGTTTTACACTGCGGATGTACTTTCAGCCAAAACCCAGTTCTGGGACACACCCATACACTCTCGTATTCACACACACATACTCTCATTCACTACGGCCAATTTTGTTTACCCAATTCCCCTATAGCGCATGTGTTTTAAACATGGGGTAAACCAGAGCACCCAGAGGAAACCCACAGCAACACGGGGAGTATATGCAAACTCTACACAGAAATGCCAACTGGAACCAGCGATCTTGAACCAGCAACTTTCTTGCTGTGAGGCGACAGTGCTAACCACTGAGCCACTGTGCCACCTTAATTTAAAGTATAAATACTTTTAAAAATTTGGTTTTCATACTAAATCTAAATGTGTAGGTCATTATAAAATCTCTCTATAGTGTTGTAAATAATTTGACCCTACTTTCTACTTCTCAGATCTTCAATAGCGGGATGGACCGAGACCTCATATTGTCGTTTACCAAAGAGATGTTTGACATGAAACAGTTTGAGCAGGTGAGTGTAAGCCAGGCTGCGGTGTGAAAGTGTGTGAAAGCGTTTGTTTTAATGCTGGTGTGTTTCTCCAGTTGTTTTTGCCCAGTTTGCTGCAGTATCTGGAGCAGCTCTTCTGCATGGAGGACTCTGTGAACCGACAGCTGGTTCTGGAGCTGCTGGTTGGGCTGATTCTGGCCAAAGCTCCGCCACCCACTGACGGCTCCATGGCTTTTGAGAAATACCCACTGGTCTTCACAGGACAAGCTGCCAGGTACAAGCTGGACATTTTTATGTGGCCGTAAACAATTGATGCAAATTTCTGTGACCATTTTTTGCACTGTTTACTCTTAATTTGAATCATTTAAAAGTGCTTTTAAAATTTGCAAGGTGGATAACTTTAAAAAAATATATATGTTATTTTTAAATCAAGCTTGTGGCCTATTGGGAAAACTCCTTAAAGGTGGGTCATCTGGTCAATTTTAAGCATATTTATTTTGAAGCATTATTTATAGTAATGATGTATTCAGCAGTTTTTAATACTTTGCAATGAATTCATCTGGAGCGACAGTACAGGCTGCAGTTATATAGAGCAACATCACAAATTATATAGAGTATCTTCTCACAGAAGCATACCTATTGCTGAACATTCACTTGCATTTATAGTAATAAATGATCTTAACAAACAGAAATTTCACACTATAAATTTAGATGAATTTCTGATCAAATAAATGCAAACTTTAATTTAATTGACTACTATCACAAACAAAATAGTTTGATTACAAATTTGTAAATAGTAGCGTGTGTATTTATGCATATATGTATGTGTGTATTATGTTATTAAAGCACACTCACAGCAATTATTTTCCATATTAATGCAGACATGCTTATAAGAAACGAGCTTACAAAGCTTAGCACACTGCAAAAATGCTTTTCTCATTTAGATTTTTTTGTCTTGTTTCAAGTCCAAATATCTAAAAATTCTTAAATCAAGGAGCATCTTTTAGACAAGCAAAACATATAGTCTTGTTTTGAGAAATAATATGCCAATATTAAGTGAGTCTTTCCTTAAAACAAGCAAAATAATCTGCCAATGGGGTAAGCAAAATATTCTTGTTTTTCCTTTTGACATTAGATTATTTTGCTTACCCCATTGGCAGATTTTTTTGCTTGTTTTAAGGAAAAGCTCACTTAATATTAGCATATTTTTTCTCAAAACTAGACTATATGTTTTGCTTGTCTTGAAAATTCTACTTAATTTGAGAATTTTTAGATATTTGCACTCAAAACAAGACAAAAAAACTAATTAAGAAATGCATATTTTGCAGTGTAACATATTGATGTTGATCAGAGAACCTCTGGAGCAGTGTTTGCCAACCCTGTTCCTAAAGACATGCCAGCAGTACACATTTTTACCTCTTCCTATTCAAACACACCTCAATTAACTCTTTAGAACATTAGGAGAGACTCAAAAACTTGAAATAAATGGGTCAGGCAAGGGATACATCCAAAATGTGTACTGTTGGTGTGCCTCCAGGAACAGAGTTGGGAAAAATTGCTCTAAAACTAGCATAAAATTGTGTAATTTTGGATGATAAATTCTGTTTTAGGTCAACTGGACCTGAAAGAGACCAGGCGGTTTCTGTTCCACAGCTCATTCTGTCTCTGATAGACATCCCTGCTGATCTGCCGCTCTCTGATCTTTCTCATCCCTGGGCTGCGCTGGTGCTGCTTCCACATCTCAGGTACATTTATTACCCACAAACCTTTGCCTGTCAAAAAGCAGACAGCATAAATACTGCAATGGATTTTACTGATATTTGAAATACCTTTGTAATAACATTCACTTCTTTTATAATAAATGTTAAAATAGTTTTTTATTATTTATGATTGTTTTAAGTTTGATTGTTTTGAAATATATTAGTTAGAAAGCCACAGCATTAGATACATAGAATCATTAGACATCAATTGCTCCAATGTAGCGGCAGAACACAATTTGCTTACATTTTCTTTCTCTCTGAATAGAGTAATACAATTATATATTCTTGCATCAAGGAAAATAATGCAAAAAAAAAAAAAACACACACACACAAAAAAATAATAAAATAGAAAAAAAAACATTATGGATAAAAGTAACACTTATTATGCCAAACAACAATACAGAAAATATATAAATACAAATATACAAAGGGCACAACAGTAGAAAATAAATTAATAAAAATATATTATATTTAATAGAAAATACACTCTCCATTCATAACTAAGCCAGGGGGCAGGGAAAATAGGTCAGCTTTATACTTGCATACATATATACACATAAATTTACACATATTTATTTATTAGTTTTATTTTTAAAGTGTAAGAGGAAGGGTTGCCAAATAGTGTCATATTTTTCAGTATTACCCCATAATCTTTTTATTTGCTGTTTTTGTGTAAATATACATTCATTCTAATGTTTTGCAGGCCATTAGAAGCATCAAGTGTGATCCCAGTCGTCACTGCACTTCTGAACAGACTACTGCAGGAGGTGTGCAGTGAGACTCTGGGGAGAGGTCAGTCTGTGTGTGTGTGTTTTCAGGTTGTTGATTTGTGGCTTGTTTCAATGGTAGCCTGTTCCCAGTTCTTATAAAACATGTTTTGTTAAATTGATATATCTCACAATCTTGAATTTTTTTAAGCCTTTGTCTCAGAATTTAGATAATTTTTCCTCAATTCTGAGTACACAAATCACAACTCTTTTTGTCTTTCTGAGTTTAAATCTATTTATTGCAACTTTTTTTCTTACAGAATTGTCCAATTTCACAATACTTACTTATAATTTTGTAATTCTGAGTTAACATCCCACAGTTGTTACTTATTTGGACTTTGAGTTTATATGCATGTCAGATTCTTCCATATATTCCTAAAATCATCCTTCTGTCTCCTCAGGAGGGCTGTTTGTGGCCCGTCAGGCATTAAGCACCCTGCTCAGCTTCAAGGAAACGACTGCAGTTCACACACTCCTGCCTGTAGAGCTGGTCAGGAACATCATCGAGTATGTGCTGCAGTATTTACATCTATATCTGATGCTTGCATTCTCATGGCAATTTTGATTTTTAAATTTAAAAACTTGTGTTACCTACAGGAAACTCCCCACTGATCTGTCAGCGCTGCTGTTGGCAGATCTGTACTACACCAGACTGGCTCTCAACGGCTGCTCAGCTCTGCTCTCCCATGATTCCCTGCTGGAACTGTTCCAAATACTGCATTTAAATTTTTCCTCCAACATTTCCAAGGTGAGGTGTAGCCTTCTACGTTTGCTACTACTGTTGTTGTTAAAGGGCTAGTTCACCCTAAAATGAACCCAGAACAAATCTTACTGGCTCATACTCATCTGTAAGTGATTATGCTAATTTTGGTATACAGTGCTCAATGTAAATGAGTTCACTCACCTGCACAGATCTCTCTTTTAAATTATTATTTCCTATAAGACGCTTTACATTGATATGTTTGTGTATATGCATTACATTAGTTAATAACAAAGCCAAAACTGGCACTAACCTACAAATAAACTGAAGACAGTGAAAAAATAAGTCTACAAAAATTATTATGCTTGGAAAAATTATAAAATACAATTTTAATAAACTGAAAGTCAAGAGAAACATAAAAATATATAGAATTTAGTTAAAACTTTGTAAAAATACACCAAATGCACCAAAAATATGACCTATATTCACTGAGAAATGGATAAAAATCTACATTTTCAAAGAGGGTGTACTCATTTAAGCTAAGCACTAGGCTTCGGTGGTAATATGGTTTACCACAGGATCTAAAAATAGCAACGGTATATCAGTTTCAATATCGTTATACCGTCTAAAAAATGTATAATAATACATTTTATTTATAGTGCGCTTTTCTCAGACCCAAAGCGCTAACAGGTATACAAGACAAACAAAGCAGAACAATAAAAACGGTAAAAAAGACCACAATAAAACAATAAAATATGAACGATTCAATACAATTTGATGCTAAAATTAACAAAAATAATCTAAGTTAAAAGCAATGGTAAAAGGTGAGTCGAGAAGTTTCTTAAAACATTCCAGAGAAACGGCATTCCTGATGCTGATAAGTAAACCATTCCATGACTTAGGGGCACTGTACGAAAAAGCACAACCACCCATAGTCATCAGTTTACAGCTTGGCTGGCACTTATATAGGAGACAAGGATTAAATATTAAATATAATTTATTAAATGCCTAAAAATGTGTATAAGTGGTTTTCATCATGGGACAGCATGAAGGAGAAAGAGAAAGGTCGGGAAAGATGGCGAGTGGCACACTAAATGACCTGGTCTTGAACAAGAACACAACATCTGCAGTTTGGCAGTATTCCGTATATAGACCCAACGAGAAGGGAGAGGTGGTAAATAGGGGTGAGGCGATTGGCTAATTTTGCAACAAAAAGGTGACTGCAAGAGTGGGACATACCTCAAACCTAAGGATGCACATACGATGTTCACTTTGCGAATGGTTTAGCCACAAGCCAACAGTTTGGTGATGCCGTCTGAGCCTTATGTTATATATTTTTTTATTATGCACGGTTATACCTTCTATCGAGGTAAATTGGGAGGAGGTTTGATGGTATCAAAATATGGATATCGCCCAAGCCTACTTAGCACTGTATTTTAAGCGATAATGACCAAATTTGATGATTATAATGTTGACAAACAGGTACATCTATTGGTTTGAAACGTAACAAAATGGTTGTGCAAATATATAAAATGACCCTTGATTAGTATTTTGCTGCTGCGCTGTGACCCTTAAATAGTAATAACGTAATAATTCTTGTTTTAAACCTGCCTGATGGCTTGTTATATGAACTATTATTACACAGGATGTTAATTACAGGGTGTCTTTAATAATTATTAGAGTTTTTGCTCTGAAAAAAATCGTGTTCATTATTCAAACCTTGCTGTTATCAATATGCAGCTTTTGACGTGTCCATTTGTGATTATTCTTAACAGATTCGCTTGCTGACCCTCAGAATTATGACAAACTTTGAGGCTGATCTTCCTAAACCAGCAGAGGTATCGTTTGTGAGTTTCCTCAATCACAGCACATGTGAAGAAACATGCTTGTGTTAATCAAGAGCTCGTGTTTTATTCAGGAAGAGGAGAGCTCAAATGTGCAGACAGTGTTCGCTGTGTGTCTGCAAGCAGAGCTGGTCCCGGCCACAGTGCAGGACTACAGGGAGAAACTGTTACACCTTCGTAAACTCCGACATGATCTAGTGCAGGCCTGTCTGCCTAAAGGAGCTTTCCATGAGGTAGCTAATGCATTTTACATCATGTCTAGTATTAAATTGTGCCTGACATCATTGTTTTGTGTTGTAAATTAAATTACTTTTATTCCAGGTTCCTCTACGCTATCTTATTGCGATGCTGTTTGTTAACTTCCGACCCCTCTGGGATGCTGTTATTGAGCTATTGGAGTAAGTGCTTCATTATTAGTTATTGCTGTTTCACTGCATTATTTCAGTTTTTTCATGTTTGTTTAACATGCATTCATCCGCTCAGGTCCCACGCTAAAGAAATGGACAATAAGTCATTCTGGAAGGTCTATTATGAACATTTGGAGATGGTTGATAGTCTTGCTGGTAAGTTCAAGGGATGCCAACTCGTTTATCTTGTGTTGATGTTGCAAATTTAGGCCACGTTTACACAATTATTTAGCCAAAAACTGAAACCTTTTTTCTTTGGGTTTAAAAAAAACTTTCACATAAACATGACAACAATTTTTAGATCATTAATTACCAGAAACTGCTGTATTATGGATGCTAGGACAGTATTTGGTGCTGTAATCTTGTTAGTAAACAGCCCCTATAGCTGGGGTGTGCAAACTCGGTCCTGGAGGGCCGGTGTCCTGCACAATTTAGCTCCAACTCTAATCAAACGCACCTGCTTATAGATTCTAGTGACCTTAAAGACGCTGATTAGCATGTTCAGGTGTGTTTGATTAGTGTTGGATCTAAACTGTGCAGGGCACCGACCCTCCAGGACAGAGTTTGCCCACCCCTGCCCTATAGGGAAGTGACTGTGTTGTTGGTAGCTCGGCACATGTGTCTGTGTATTTTGCTATGTAACAGAACACAGATGAATGCCAACAAACAAATCTATCAAAGTTTGTTGGATCACTGTGTTACTTCTGTTGGCGCCTGTTGTCATTTTGTTTGTGCTTGCCTTATATCTGCACTTCCCTAAACACATACTATGCATGTGCATGGCATCATGGCTTTCGTTTTCAGACTTTTACACAGGCACAACAACTTTCACTTTGAAACCAATTTTCAAACTTACTTAGTCCCAAACATGGTGTTGTCGTATAAATGAGCAGGGAAGGCATACAAAATGTTTCCTGTTTTGGGTTTTGATGGCCCCGCTGTCAACATGCATCTCAGTTGATATTTTGTTGTCACCCACTAGCCTAATATTATATAATTATTTAAATCTTATTTTTTTATCTTTATTCTCAGAGCAAAAGCTTTAGATTTAAAGCCACCAATAAAAGGCTTTATTCTTAACAAATGGCAAGCAGAATGGGATCAGTGCTCAGAAAATAAACTTTTTACAATCCAGCCAATTTTATAACTCAGGACATGGTTATGTTTATTTATTTTGCAACAAAGCACAGTGTACATTAATCAACGTTTTGCTAAGAATGTAAATGTACCCAAATTAGCTCAAAGACCAGTTTTCATTGGTGGTTCCTTAGCCAGATGTTAAAGGCCATACCAATATAAATGCTAGTTTAAACTAATAACAAAAGCCTTAAATTTAAAGGCACTAATAAAAGGCTTCATTCTTAACAAATGGCAAGCAGAATGGGATTAGTTCTCAGAAAATAAACTTTTTACAATCCAGCCAGTTTTATAACTCAGGATATGAAAGCACAGTGTACATTCATTAACATTTTGCTTAGAACGTAAATGTACCCAAATTAGCCCAAAGACCAGTTTTCACTGGTGGTTCCTTAGCCAGATGTTTAAGGCCATACCAATATAAATGCAAGTTTAAACTAAAAACAACACTCAAATGAATGATGATCAGATTGCTTACACAAGATCACATATCAACACACAAGACTCAATAATTGAAATTTAAGGAGAAGAGCCACCAACATATCAATGGTGCAACAGAAACCAAGCTGTTAATCATATGCATGTGGATTTCCTAATTCTTACTTTTATCAGTCAATTTTTATCTGAAGAGACTTTAAGAGATAAAATACTTAAATAATAATAATAATACTTAAGATAAACATCTAAATCTTTTTGTCTTACATATAATTATTATTTATGTATTTTATCTTATATATTATTTATTGCTGTTGATGTCTTATTTATGATTATAGTTTGTTGTTGTAATTATTAATATTATTATAAAAAAGTGATACTTATAAAATGTAGAGAAGCTCATGTGAATTTATGCAAAACACTCTCTATCTCTCTCTCTCTCAGAGCAAGAGATCCAGGAAGAGGATGATGAAGATGATGATGAGGGAGACCGTGGAAAACATCAAGCCATAAAAGAGCTCAGAGGCCCGGGCACCAGTGTGATTGAGAGCGGGGATGTGGGAGTTCTGTTTCTGAAAGAGCTTGATCAGTTGCTGAATCCCACCGAGAGAACAGACTTCAGTAACTTCCGCAGCCTGCTTTGGCGAGCCATGGCCCAGTTTCCCGAAAGAGTGGAGCCACGCAGCCGAGAGCTCAGCCCACTACTGCTGCGCTTCGTCAGGTGAGTCTGAAGTTTGTGATATCAACTATTTGTCTCTAGAATGTTCTCTACATGTAGTGTTTGTGTTCACAGTAATCAGTTCTACTCGGCTGACCTGATGGTGGCTCCTACTCAGGACCTCTTAAAGGAGAGCAGCCCTTCAACAGAGCAAGAAATGGCTGAAGAGCTGAATGCTGACATTGAGGAAGAAGAAGAGGAGAAAGAGGAAGATTTAAAACAATCTAAGAAAATGCCAAGAGCAGCTGCCGCCAAGTATGAGATCACATTATTTCTGACATTTGTCTTTCATCCTTTAGTTACATACGTAATCGTACGCCCCATTCACACGGGACATCAGCGTCAACGCTTCCCATTCACTTTGAATGGGTGACATCAAGCATTGCTAAACTGAACTGTGGTTCCTGAAGCCCTGTGTGAATTGGACGTTAGGATGCTTTCACGCATATAGATCGATTGTTTGTTTCGAAACAGGGATTAAAATTGGGGCCCACTTTATATTAAGTGTCCCTAACTACTATGTACTTGCATAAAAAAATAAATACAATGTACTTACTGTGTTTATGTTGTATTTGAGAACACTTGTGGTGCTTTTGAGTTGGGATAGGGGTTGGGTTATGGACAGGTTTGGTGGCGTGGGTAGGTTTAAGGGTAGGTTAAGGTGTAAGGGATGGTCAACAGTGTACAAATGTAATTACAAAAGTTAATTACAGATGTAATTACATACATGCATTTAATCAAGCATAAGTACACAGTAAATGCATGTATTTACACAATAAGTACATTGTAACAAACTATTAATTCCTATGTAAGTACATATTAGTTAAGGCCACTTATTATAAAGTAGGACCTAAAATTGTTACAACATTGTTTTTTGTTTGTGGTGCGGTTCGCTTTCACACAGCAACGTTTCTACATGGACCAAAATAGTCATGTGTGAGTAAATTCTCCTCACATTGGTCAGAGTTTGCTTTATTTTTGTTTGTCATATGTTATTAATTTGATTTATTACACTGAGAAATGAGACATTGTAAACTAAAAGTTGCGTTTTTATTTTAAATGGTGACATCCACAGACATAATCATCACCTAATAAAAATCAGAGGTAAGATTGTCTCATACATAGCCTCATTTCAATTGTCAAGGGTTGTAAAATATATATCGGTTCTATATCAGAAGTCGAGTTCACACCAAAAAGTGAAGATATTGTCTATTTTTTAAAAATAGTTCATTTAGACAGCATGCTTGCACCTTCGTATTTGAAATAAAACACACTTTTACTGGTAGGAATGATATCTCTACTCATCATTATCTAGCAATATCCATAATACACTGTGATATAGTCTGGTTGGTTAGTTTGTTAGAGCATATTGCTTTCTCACTACAACCGAAACTCTAGAGTTTGTTTCAACCAAGCTGAAACCTCCTTATCCTCAGACTGATTGTTTTGGCACAGATCAGATTGCGATTGCTGGTTACACATATGCCTAAATGAACCAAGCCAAGGAGGCCAGGTTCCGAAATAAATGTCTAGGTGTGAAAGTGCCGTTAAATACTTGTATTTCCTACCTGCATTTATTTTGTTACAGGCAGCTCATTGCTCACCTGAAGGTTTTTTCCAAATTCACCAACCCGAGAGCTTTATATATGGAGGAGAAACTGCGTGAATTGTACATTCAGGTTGGTTCCTTATATTTGTATGACATTCAGTTCTGTTTGCTGAATGTGCTGCTAAAAGCAAACTTTCTCTGAACCCGCAGCTCATGTGCCATAAAGACCAACAAATCCAGAAAATTGCGTTGGACTGTTTGATGACGTACAAAGATCCAAGTATTCTACCCTACAAGTATGACCTGCACCACATTATATTACTGCTTTAACATTAGTTTTTTTCATTAATAACTCTGTATTATACAGAAACTAGGTCAGTTTGTGAATAGCATGCCTTAGATTCAGAGCAGTGACTAATGGTATCTTCCAAAATATGTCTTTGGTTACTTTAGTAACTTTCACTACTGGGATTCCGGAATGTACCAATTGCCTCAGGAAGTCTTTTAGTCTATTTTGGTATTCATTTCACATCACTTGAATTACTTTGGGCCAGTTTTTTGTTTTGTCCATGGAATAGAAATACCTAGATGGGATCCTTTACTGACCTAATTTTAAGAGGATAGCTTTTCTACAACCACAAACTTGCTTTGTGAATGCTTTAAACAACTTTTAAACATTTTCTAGTCATTTAAATGTTTTCATTATGTAATTATGGTGATTTATATTCTGTATATGATAGCTTAAAACTTTAAACATTGCAGCAGTAGCGGTGTACCCCAAGGCTCTGCTTTAGGTCCATAATAATTCATTCATTCATTCATTTTGCTTTTCGGCTTAGTCCCTTTATTAATCTGGGGTCACCACAAAGGAATGAACCGCCAACTTATCCAGCGTATGTTTTATGCAGCAGATGCCCTTCCAGCTGCAACCCATCACTGGGAAAGTTTATAATAATTGTGTTTTTCTTATTTAAAGAGAGAATCTGGAGAGACTTCTGGAGGACAAGCATTTTAAAGATGAGATTGTTCATTTCAACATCTCTGAGGAAGGATCTGTGGTACTTTCATCACACAGACCCCAACTAATCCCCATGCTTATGAGGTGTGTCTACATGCAAAATAAAAGTCAATAATATATGTGCTTCACTGATGTTTTTACTGTAAAGATGTATGCTATGGGTTAGCAATTAGTAGTTTTTCTCTGTTTTTTGCAGAATACTGTATGGCCGAATGTGCCCTAAGGTTGGTAATAGGTTTCAGGGTAAGGCTGGTACAGCTTCACGCACCGGCATAGTGCTGCGCTTCCTGGCGGGCTGCCAGCCTGAGGAAATGGGCATGTTCATAGATCTCCTGCTGGAGCCTGTTTGTCATTATGCTGAAGGTATTGACTTAAAGCATATTAAAATGATCCTAACAATAATTCATAACAATACCCTTAAAGGACCTATTGGAAATATAAGACATGATTAATACTACAGACAGTTTTAAAAATTTAGAGAAAGGGGGACATTTTTATTGTTGACCAACCTAAAACAGTAGCAAGCAACAGTACACACTTTCACATCAATAAGTGCAACCCATCTGGTATTCCAGAATACTCTGACAAGCTTTATTATAATATTGACAGACTCATTTTACTCATTTTGCTTAAAAATAAGGAAAGATGTATCAAAAGCAGGCTCTGGTTTTGAAATCGCATCATCTGATAGCAGAAAATGTGATTTTTTTCTGCAGGAACGTGCCTGGCGGCAGTAGAAAGAGCTGTAGCTGAGACAAACCTGTCTGCTGTTCTCCCTGTGGGCCGTCAGCACAGTCTGCTCAACACCATAGAAATGCTCATCCATAAGCTGGGCCATCTCATCCACATCTACCTGCCCAAAGTACTGCAGATCCTGCTGTGCATCACAGCCTCTGTGTCATTTATTCTGGATCACAGAGAACAGGTGAGCTGACTGCAAAAACAAAAACATCCCAATTAATTGTTTTATTATGCAAACTAAAATAGTGCATGTAAGGCAAGGCAATACAGCCAAACACATTTTTGTAGCATTTGATTTAGCTGGTGTTAATTGTTTAGACACTTTTTTTCAACATAAAAGTTTTGGTGTTAAGGCACATTATCAGATTTTAGAGTAGTATTTTTTTTAATCATGGAGTTTTGTGTCTTTTTTGTTGCTGATCTAATGAGCTCACTGTTCTTGCCTGTTCCTTTAGCTCAAGCCTGGTTGCATTAATCCTCTAAAGAACTTGAGGCGCCTTGGGACTCTGCGCATTCAAGACTTCTTTGATGGCTTTGAGTCCTACAGCTTCACTGCAGATGAGCTAGATGCTGTGTTTCAAGTCATCGTGTGGCCTAAGGTGTGTGAGAAAACTGTCTGAATAACTTTAGTAGCTTTAATAAGCTTCCTAAAATGGGAAAAAGTAATGCATCTGTCATGATTTCTGCTTATGCTGACTCCATATGTTTATTATGTCAGTTGATGCACACAGTTCAATAAGTAGATTACATGGTTTGTGTTTTTTAGGTGTGTCTTCTGTCCACTGAAAGCCCATATGCACCTTCACCACTTCTGAAAGTCATCCGCGTGTGGAGCCAAAATGCTAGGTAAGTTTAGCATGAAACCGGATTTAATGTAGTCTTTTATACCTGTGTTTCTCAACCACATTCCTGGAGGACCACCGGCTCTGCACATTTTCCATGTCTCCTTAACCAAACACACTTAATTCAGATCATCAGCTCATTAGCAGAGCCTGAAAGACCTGTAATGGGTATGAGAGACTAAGGAGACATCCAAAACATGCAGTGTTGGTGGTCCTCCGGGAACGTGGTTGAGAAACACAGTTTTATGCCACGTTGCATCCTATATCCAAGAGAAGTTGCATATTGAGCAAGAAAATGATCATTCATTTCTAAAAACAGTAGCTTGCTCTATTTCTGAATGAATCAGCTGTTTGAACAAATCATTTGAGTCGATGATTCAGTGAGTCACTCATTAAGACGGGGCCTTGGTGTCACCTACTTGAGGTCATATTTATCCATCCATTGGATTAAATAAACCAAGAGCTGCACAACAAAATCTAATCCATTGTTAAAAAGGCTTTATTACTGACTGATTTGTGTTATCATATCCTAAATTGTGTCTGTTCTTCATGTCAGGTTTTTCCCTTTGCTGGCTAAGCAGAAGCCAGGCCACCCTGAGTGTGACGTCCTGCTCAATGTTTTTGCTCTGTTATCCTCCAAAAACGTCTCTGATGGCACTGCTGCTCTAGTCTTGGATATAGCCGAGAGTTTGTTGAACACTCCAGACTATGAGCTGAAGGAGAACGAGACAGAGTTGATTGTGAATGACTGCGTGATCCCTGAACCGGATCAGAGCTGTGATGGATCAGGTACTGACTGTGTCTTTGTATTTACTTTTATAAAGTTGTGTCACAGTTTATCTTTCACCAGGAGTAGTATTTTCTGTACTTCACATCAAGGACCACAAGGGAAAAAAGTTTGTTTTTTTAACTTTAGTGTGTATATCCTTGACGAATTAAGTGTATTCACTTATTTGTTGCCAAGTAAAATGAATTGATGAATGAATGAGTGGGTGTTGATGATAATTAACCTCCTTGGGCTCAGTGGCCACATATGAGCATTTTAGCTCTTAAAGATGCAGTAGGTGATCTGCCAAAATTATTTTTTTTTATTTATGATTTATTTAACATTTTTCCATTTTACAAACATATCAAACAACCCTTACAGAAATAATAATAGAAAAAAATATATAAATATAAATACAAATAACATATTGATAAAAAAGTGAATAAATAAATTAAAATAAAAAAGAAGATAATAATAAAATCAAATTAACAATTAATGCGAGGCAGATGTCTACATTTATACAGTAATCTCAAATGTTACATTTCGAGTGATGAAAGATTACAAACTGATGTACTATTGTGATCAAAAGCTGAGGTGATCAGTCTAGATCCAGCTGAAGAGTTTTAACATAGAAAGAAAGGGCATCCCAAATTTTGGCAAATGTTCTGTTAGGTCTTTAAAGGGAATATCTAATCTTCTCTAGTTTTACAAAATACAAAACATCTTTCAGCCACCGTACATGCGAGGGTGGCTGAGGGTTCTTCCAGTATAATAAAATTACTCGCCTAGCAAGCAAAGCAAGAAAGGCCACGAAGTTTAAAAGGTAAGTGGGTACTGCATAATTATCCGGCATCACGCCAAACAGGCCAATAATGGGTGATGGTGTTATATCTATAGAAGTAATGGCTGAAAGAGACTGAAATACTGAGCCCCAAAATGAGGAAAGAGCTGGGCATGTCCAAAACATATGGGTTAAAGTACCTAGATCTGCCAAAATTCTAACCGCTTAACATATTATCTTTGGACGGCAAGGAGGGACTGTGATTCAAAGCCACTCCTCCTGAAATTGCGAACGTGCGCACTGCGCCACAACAGTAGACTACCCAGTAGTTCATGTCATTTGCCAGCGGTTGCCGGCGGGGATCTGTGTGAACAGATGCACAGAAGTCCAAATCTACATTTGCTGACAGACAGTTTGAGCTACTTATCAGAATAATGGGAGATATCGGCCCGACAATATTTAATTGGATGCATATTTTTTAGTTTTATGCCTTACCCAGAATATAAAAATACAAATAAATTAATTTAGATGATTTACTTTCATCATTACTATTGGACTGTGAAGAGATTTTCAACCAGCACAACTAAAATGTTTCTGAAAACAATTACCTACTGCAAAAAGTTTTTTACATGCATTTTTTAATTCACTTTGCTATTTGGACTTATTGGAACCTAAATAGAATAAAACCGAGGCATCATCTTTTGATATGATGTACTTTTAGAGAAAAATTATGTCCATATATGTGGAATCGTGGTCCGAATTTACATAAAACTCTTTTCCTGACCGTTTTTTATGCATATATAACATAGATTTTTATTTTTTTACATGTCAGAAAGTAAAAACAAAATGTTTTGCCCATTTTGGACAGGTAAAAACAGTGTTTGGGACATTTCACATGCTGCAAAACATTTGCAGGATGGCACAAAATATTTCTGTAACAAAGTAAAAACATTCTAAGTATATTAAATAGGCTGCACGATTTGGAGAAAAAATCTTATGCCATTTATCTGATCAAAATTGCGATTTAAAATGTGCTTTGCTAGCATTTCATAAAAGAGCTACAGGTTTGATGTGGTGTTTTTATAACAGCACCAACGACGGACCAAGCATAACCACAATGTATGCTACACAATGCTAGTTTAGTTAAGTTTAAAAACTTTATTAATCCCCTTGGGGCTATCATTTCGACATGGTGGTGCTTCACATATAGTATAACAAGAATGACACACTTAACACAACAAACATCAACACTTAACAGCAAGTTCAAAAAACAAATAATAGTCCATCGATTAACTACATTTATTACATATCCTAATTGCTTCAGGCACAAAAGTAAATTTATAGCGATTTGTGGAACATCTTATTGTTCTTAGATGTCGACCAAGGGGCATCCGCTCAAAATGTTTATTTAGGAGGTGTGTGCTGTCTCCTAGTATTTTATGTGGCATCCTCAATACCTGCTGTTCGTAATAGTATGCAAGACTTCGCAGGGGAACTCCCAAAATCTTTGAACACAAATTAACGATGCCCTGAATATGATTCTTGTTTTTTATGGACAGTGAAGAAAACCAACAAATAAAGGAAAAGGACAAAATAATTTAAATAAATGAATTGTAAAAGGTCTTAAGAGTAACTTTCTCAACATTAAAAAAGTTGAGTTTCCGCAATAAAAACAGTCTTTGAAGAGCCTTATTAACAGTTGTATGTGTATTTTGATCAAATTTCAACCTGTTGTCAATAATTGTTCCTAGGTACCTATATTCCTCCACAACCTCTACCTGTGTGTCATTGATTAGCACCCTTTGTAGTGCAGGTGTTTTTTTGCCAAAGTTGATAAGCATTTCTTTGGTTTTTGAATGCTACTGTTTAATTAAAACCTCTTAAACGCTGTTGCCAAATAAGAAAATAACTACAGTATTTTATATTGAGTTAAATGAATTATATATAAAGTCTTATATAAAGCCACTTATTTCCTACTGCTCCCCTGAGAAAAAACTGTTTAGTGTCAGAGGATCACCGAGGACTTTGGTGACCTTTTCTGCTTTATCTACCTTCCATTTTTATTTGCATGCTTGAAGTTTTTTTGTCTCTTTGATATTGAGAATATTTTTTTCTTTGTTAACATTTGTACAAAATAATTTGTTTTACATATATTTGAAAATAAAACTGGGGAAGAAGATATACAAATATATTGTGTTTTAGACAGGATAATTTGCTTATGAACTGTCAGATCTTGCAAAAGCTACATGCTTGATACCATGTTTGATAGCATCGAAATAATCACACCCTTTCAAATACATCTAACATCTCTGTTTGTTTTCTTCATGTAGACTCTTTGACGATTGGTTGCCGTTTGCTGCTTCCTCACATCCCAGCACTGCTGCGCTACCTCAGCAGTCTTGTGAAGAACTCCGAACGCCTCAAGAAGAAGAAATTCAGAGCTCAAGTCAGCAAAGAACTCAACATCCTCTCAAAGTATGTCTGTTCATCTCTGTTGGCATGCACACCTTAAAGATCCATTCACATTGTGGACGATAACTGCATAGTTTTAATAAACATTGTAATATGTTTGCATGGAAAGTTCACGTAATAAGAAATGTTGATGTGCTTTAAAAATAAAACATGCAGAAATTATTTAGATAATGTTTTTGCTCTGTTCCAGGATCAGTCGATTTGTCACTGATAAGGAACAGAGTTCAACACTGGTTGGTTTGCTTCTGCCTTATCTTCACAAACCCAATACTGCCCAGGTATGCCAGTAAATAGTGTATACTGTTATATTATTATAATGTTATGTGTCAAATCATTTTAGTTTATGAGTGTTGTACCTTGTTTTTTCAGGAAACTGAGTTGGACATTTTGGGCACAGTGCAGAACCTGTTGAGGCAGTGTTCAGATCCCAGCTTATTCCTCAAGCCTTTCAGCAAACTTTTCTCAGTCATCCAAAACAAACTTTCACGCAAGGCTCTGTGTGCAGCCTTCCAGGTCAGTTTTCAGCAATTTTAACATCAGATTAATCTTTTTAAAAAATTTCTGACTCGATATATTTGTCCTCACAGACTCTGTCAGACATAAACAGTGACCTGAAGTACATCACAGACATTGTCATTCAGGTAAATACAATCACAAACAGCTTTTATTTAGTTTCTTCAACTCATGTTCATGTTTAATCGGCCCTGCTTGCTTCTTAATAACAAATAGCAAAGCGAATATGCTCTGTTTTTAACATGACTTTGACTATGAAGCACGTTTTAATAGATTGTGTTGCTTTTTATTCTGTGAGGAATTTATTTATTCAGTGCATTTTTTTGAGGAGATTTTTTAGAAGTGTTAACCCAAATACAGTTTTAGAGTTTTTAGGAAAGATTATTTGTAAAAATCTAAGTCTATAGTATACATTTTCTCAATGGCCATAGTAGCTGGCATGGCATAAAGCTCCAACAATCAAACAAAACCAGTCTCCTTTCTTCTTCTGCAGCTCAACGCATTTGACAGTCGTCATCTGGATGAGATTCACTTTGACGTGCGTCTCATGGCTTTCCAGAAGGCCACCAGACACATTAAAGAGATGAAGACGATGGACATGAAATACCTGACTGCTGTCATGCACAACTGCTTCCATTCATTAGAGGTGATGTCAAAAACTTAGATTTAAAGAAGCCATGTGATGCTTTTTAATGTTTTGTTTTGTGTGTGAAATTGATTTGTTTGTTTACATAAGATCAGTTAAAAATTTAGTGGTCGTGAAGGGATTTATTCTCTCAGAGATCCAAGTCCCAAAGTGTTCAGTCATTTGTAGTGTTGTTGTGACATGTTAAGGATAAGAAAGCCCAATATATATCAGTGTTTTACTCAAAGTTGTTGCTCTACCCAGCGCTATTAATAAAGCAACCACTTATACTTCAGAAACACATTGTCACTGCCTGACAGTTTATGCAAATAGCACCAAAAAACAAAATTATATATTTTAAATGAATTCATTTGTTTATGATCTAAATGTATCAGTTGAATTAGATGACATGCTAATGCAAAGATACTAATCTGATTATACTGTCTGCAATAAACATGACGCAGTTCAACATAACACAGAGACCCTGGGTGGTAAAATGAAGCCCTATTCTGTTTCTGCAAGCACAGTTTTTTTTAATAAACTCATATGTGCTTGCTTCCTTTTTCCCTCTCATCTGCTCTACATATTTTGCGTGGAAACCGCATACACCTCAAAATTGTTGATTTGTTGTTAGAATCGTTTATTGAAACTGATGTGATTGTTGGCTGAAAGGCAGAAAATTAGAGAGGGTGCTCGCTGCAGAGCCATTTGAGGAGAGCTGAGCTCCAGCGAGGGGGAGCATGAACTGTCGCTCCTCCTCCTGTAAGCTGTTTTAATGCGTACACCAACCCCACCCCTAACCCTACCCCCAGTGACATCACTCGTAGAAGAAGTGCAAAAAAGGTGGAGCTCAAGCTTAAGCTCCCCCTCGCTGGAGCTCAGCTCTCCTCAAATGGCTCTGCAGCGAGCACCACTTGGAAAATTATGGGGATACAGTTTGGCCAATCACAACATACTTTTCACCTGGCCAATCAGATCATTTTGTGACATTCGGAAGGCGTGGCTTTGTAGAAACCTTTGGAAAATAATGTTTTAAAGCATATTATAATATTCTAAAATATCCAGTAAATGAAATAAAATAGCGTGATGTGGCCTCTTTATGTTTCTTTTTCAGTGTAGTTTTTTAGTTTCTTGCTCTTGATCTGTTTTTGAATGCTTTTTGTGTGTTTCTGTGACAGATTGGAGACATGTCTCTGGCTGACAGCGGCACCATGTGTCTGTCAGCTGTTATAACGCAGCTCTCTGAAGTGGGCTGTCCAGAGGCTCATTACAAGGAGATTGTGCAGTACATGATACTGGATGCAGTGCGAAAGGGTTTGAAGAGCAAGACTGAGGTGGAAACTAGTGCTTGCATAACACTGTATAATCTCTTCATGTGCGTATAACACCGTTATATCAGCCAGGTTTTTGTTTTTACAGAGTGTACGGAATGATTATACAACAGTTTTGGCCTGTTTGGTGAAAACCTTCCCGAACCGAGCAGAGTTTCGGGATCTGGTGCAATTGACCGACTATAATGATCTGGAGTCTGATTTCTTCGAGCATATGAAGCACATACAGGTAACGTCTGTACACTTTATTAACAGCAGAGGTCTCTAAGATGTATGAATTGACCTTCTTAGGTCTCTAGGTATATAAATGCAAAACGTGACATCAGCTCAAAGTCTGTCTGTTTTCCAGGTTTACAGAAGGGGTCGTGCCCTCAGAAAGTTTGCCCGTCAGCTGACCGAGGGCAAGATTGTGATGTCATCACGCTCCATGCAGAACTACATCATGCCCTATGCCATGATCGCTCTAGTTGATGAAAAACTGCTGAAGGTGTTACATTTTTGACCGATTTGAATTCATCATTACTCAAAACCTTCTCAGCTTTAAACTAATTGCGTTCTTTGTGTTTTCCAGTATGAACCCATGACAACAGCGGCTGTAGAAGTTGTTGGCGCCGTTTGCAGACGCTTGACCTGGTCCAAATACCTGTTCTACCTCAAACACTTTGTCCATATTTTACAAACCGGAATAACTGAGCAGAAACTGGCTGTCAGGTACACTTGTCTGTGCTTTGGTGCGCGTTAATGATGCTTTTGTCCTTGTTATGGCACTAAAAATACTCTTTGTCTTTGATGTAGCTTGTTGCTGACTGTTCTCGATGCCTTTCACTTTGACCATGAGACTCTCAGTAAAGAAATCGAGGCAGCAAAGAATAAGGCAGAAGGTGAGTGAATCAAAACAGCCCGTTATAATTGAGCAATGGTATTTTACTAACATTGCAGTTTTTTTCCTAGCTCAAAACGACCTAAATCAAATCAAATCACTTTTATTGTCACATCATCAGCAGCACGTATGCTATAATGAGTGAAAAGCTTAGGTGCTGGCTTCAGACAGTGCAAAATACAACAAAATACAGCAACATACTCCCAAACAACAAGATAATATACAATTGGCAATGTTGACAGCAATACGTATAAGACAATAAATAGGTGTACACATAGTAGACAGTAAGTACAGATTGGTTAAATGACACACAAAACCATTTCTCTCACATGTGAGGGCAGGTGATCTATATATTATATCATGTGAATGACATGCTGATCCCACCCTTACATACAAAACAAAAATAATAAGTTGACCTGTACTTGATTTTTCAACTCTAGAACCCAGTGTTGTGGTGGAAGAGGCTGAGGATGAGGTGGCAGAAACCATGGACACGGATGAAAGTGATGCTGAAGAAGCGATGGAAACCGAGGCTGGAGAAGCCACTTCTAAAGCACCAGATGCTAAGACTAAAGATCCTGTCAAACCAAAAAAAGACAAGGGCAGCCAGCAGAAGAAAGCTCCTCCTGTGGTCAGCAGTGGTCTTCCACATGGCAAACAGGAACTGGAGGCGTTAATTTCCTCCATTCATCACACGGTCACTCAGAGCGTCCTGCCCAAACTCCACAAGTGCCTCACTGCAAAGGTCTGAACTCATTTATTATACTTCATCATTTTGTTTGAAAGACATCTTTGATAACTTTAAAGATAACTATTTAACAACCCCCTTTATTCCTGTATTTTGTTCATTACATGAATTTTTTATGTTATATGCAGATTATCTACATATAAATCTATATAGGTAACAATTAAGACATCATGCGATAAAACGTTCTGAATGTGGAAAACCAGTGCAGACTTCAGACCACAGATACAATTATAAAGATGTAGAAACACTGTATTATTGGGATCACTTTCAGAAAGATTTTTTTTTACAGCTTATACCTGATAAAACACTGTCAGCCTGTCAGAATCCATTGAAATATAAAAGGCTTTTGCAATTTAAAGCTAAAGGCAACACTGTGGAGAAGCTCACTTCTTGATATTAAGTTTTCAAAGATAGTTTGAAGATAATAGCTATTCATAAAAACATATCATAGGGGGAATAATAAAATTTGCATTGATGTTTATCATATTAAAGTATAAAAATAAAAGTACCTCAAGTATCCAGTACTAGTTTGGGCGTCTTTGTGTTGCTTCATTACAAAATGCTGGTTTAAATTAACTGGTTTAAACATAAGATTGATTACACAAGCTGGATTCACTGGTCAGATGTGCTAGATTCTCTTTTTTCTGGTTACAAAAGTTTCAAGCAAAAGCATTAAAACGATAAACAGATCATTATTGCTGGCGTGGACACAAATATAATCATCGTTACATTTAAGTTTATTGTTATCCTCCTTGTTGTGAACGTCTTTAACACTTTCAGTTGGTCAGGTTGTAGTTGGTGACTATTGTTAACTTTTACCTGACAATGCAAATTAGTAAAAAAGGCATTTAATGTAAATCCTAAACATTTAATTAAAATTAGATGTTGATTGATAGTTTGTTTTACAGTTTTCTTTGGGACATTTAAGCATTTTTTCCCTATAATGAGATAAAAAAAAATCTAGTTCATGCCATGGCTATTTTAAGAATTGCGCACTTATAATTAGAGATCTGCGCGGGACTAAATTTTGAATCCCGCACCCGCCAGGTTTTAGCCGGAACCCGACCGCTCCCGCTTATATTAAGCACTTGATGTCCCGCTGCCCGACCCGCCCCGTTTTCTATCCGCCGCGCCCGATCCCGCTAAAGAGCGGGGGTAGAACAAAACCAAAAATCACCCAGTTATACAGTCCAGACAGCCTATAACAAGCTGTCTGTATAAACACACACGCACAGCACCAAGCACACACACACAGACAAAGCTTTTTCTCACTCATTCGCGCACGCCCTCTAACACACACTTATAAGCACGAAGCACAAACACAGGCAAAGCTCTCTATCTCTCATTCGCGTGCACGCAAACACACACACACACACACATACATATATCTCTCATTCGCGCGTGCGCATACATACATACACACACACACACACACTGCAACAAACAAGCTAAACACAGCATCGCGCTATTTCATTTACACACATACATACGCGTGCTCACTCGGGAGTCGGGAGCGATGTTGCTAGACAGCCCGCTCCCTTCCCAAATTAAACCCGTTACCGACCGCTCCCGTGATTTATTAGGAAATTTATACCCGCGCCGTAGAAATCTGGTGGGGCAGAAAATGCAGAAAAATCTGGGGAATGCAGACCTCTACTTATAATCACCATTACAGTAATGAGTCTGAGTGGAGACGAGATTAATAAACTCGATTAAATATTTATAAGCCATTAACATAATAGTTTCTTACCATTTATGCATACTCATGTGGTTCCAAACTATAGTTCTAGATATTCTGATGAATGTTGAGCAATACTGTCAACAGGAAAATACTACGGAAATCAATTGCTGTTTTTCCCCCAACATTTTTCAGTATATCTTCACTTGTGTTCAACTGAAGGATGAGTAAATGATCACAGAATTTTCATTTTTGCAGGAATTAGACTTTGTTTTATTGCACAATTTCCTGTAGATTACAGTGTTAGCTTTTTCTCTAATGACTCCAAAACTCCAAAAATACACAGTACATTTGTTTCTAGACTCACACTGAAGCACACAATTGTTTATTTCTGCAGGTTAAACGTGATGACGAACACAAGAGTGTGAAATCTAAGGAGGTGAAAGATGAAGAGGTGGTCAGAGTGCCTATCGCATTCGCCATGATCCAGCTCATGAAGACTCTGCCGAAGGACGTCATGGAAGCTAACTTACCTGGGTATGATTACTGACTTTTTTAATGATCAAAAAAGTGGAGATTTTACAGTGCAACCTCTGATCAGCAAAACATTATGCTGGGTTTGGTGTTCATATATGTGCAGGATCCTGTTGAAAGTTTGTGTTCATCTGAAAAGCCGCTTCCAGGAGATTCGTGACGTTGCTCGAAACACTTTAGTGAAGATTTTGCAGACTCTTGGCCATCAGTACCTTCATTATCTGCTCAGTGAGATGCAGGCAGTTTTAGTAAAGGGTTATCAGGTAAAATAGGATTTTTAATGTGTTTTTTAATAGCGTAATACAGATATGGACTAAACAAACTAAATCACAGATCACTGACTCATAAATAATTTGTCCTCACAGGTCCATGTTCTGACCTTCACTGTATACCATCTGCTCTTGGTCCTGAAACCATCTTTGACCGGCGGTGATCTTGACCCGTGCATGGACATGCTCATTGCGGTAAATGCCACCAACAATACTACATTTTCAGTCAGAATTTTATGCACTTTCATTGACTAACTCTCCACACTTTTTTCTAGATCTTCAACAATGAGCTTTTTGGAGCCGTTGCAGATGAGAAGGATATTAAAGGAATTGTTTCAAAGGTGATGGAGGCTCGTCACAGCAAAAGTTCTGACTCGTATGAGTTCCTCGGACAATTCTGTGGTCAGGAGCGCGTCATTAGCCTCATCCTGCCACTCAAAGAGGTTAGTAACTAAAAATCATTCACAATAGTCTGATCCAAAAAGGATTTATTGCCCTCTTAAGGGCACTTTGGGTTAAAAAATTCCTGGCCGGTAGAGGTGTGAACCTATACTGGTCTCACAGTTCGGTTCGGTTACGATTATCATGCCTTCGATTCGGTTCAATTCGATATCTCGGTGCATCACGGTGCATTGACGATGCTTTCCATATACAGTGTTATATTTTAGGGGGGAGGCTATAACAAGCTGTCTGTATAAACACACAGACACACAGCACCACACTGTCTCTCATTCAAGCACATACACAAACATAGACAGCACCAAACAAACGAACACACACACACACACACACACACACACCTTAACTGAGAGCTCCTCTCAGCGCAAGCTCTCCCGGCTAAACACATATTGCGAGGGCTTAAACGGAGCAGTGCTCGGATTGTTGAGCGAAAAAAGAGAAAGACAGCTTTGAAACATAACCAGCTTTGTTATGTTGTAGGAAACACACTTTAGATCTTTTTAGGGTAATAGGTTTTTGAGTTATTGCCGTCTATAACTGAATGTGTGTCAGGAATATCGTAAACCAAACCAGCTGAACCGTGCTCATTTCTGGCGCCCCCCTGGATATACAGCGCCCTTAGCATTTGCCTATGGTGCCTATGCTACGGGCCGGCCCTGAGTTGGTTGAGTGTTGTAAATACTCGTGCTCACCTCCCTCGCAACATAGCGCATAGGAGATAAATGACGTCAGTACATAATAACCAGTTATGATTATTACTGAACCGATACCCTATTGTCCGCGTCTGCATCAAGGTGCACCGAAGTAACAATTAATTTTGACACCCCTACTGGCCGGCATATTAAAGTGTCATTCCAAACCAAAGTGCTCAAAACTGGCCACTTCGAAGGGCCCTTTGGATTGAAGGATTTTGCAAAATACAACTGATGGACATTTCGGGACAAAGTTATTCATTTATTGAGATTATTCGTTTTATTTCGGTTAACGAAAATGTTTTTTGACTAATAGTTTATTTACATAAACTATATGTTTAATAGTTATTTACACTTGCGTATTTGTCTTATTATGTGCGGTTATTATGTTTGTGTTTTTAACTGTTTTGATGTCTCCAGTGTTAGAGACAATTTAAACAAACAATCAATCTGGTCTCCACCTTTCTCTCAGGTCCTTGAGAGCACAGCTAGTTTGAAGGTATCGAGGCGAGTGCATGCTGTGTTTCGAAGGATTGTGGCAGGACTTTTGCTCAATCAGAGCTTGAGCCCTCAGTCCATCCTGCTGCTCAGCCACGGACTCATCAGCGAAAGCCTTCCGCTCATCACCAGCAAAAACAAGTAGGTTACTCACTACGACACAGGACTCATTCATTGATATCTCACTTTTAACAGTTTCCTACCTTATATTCATCCAGAGAGAAGCATCGTCCTCCTCCAGACCCTCGCCTGCCTCCGCCAAGCTGTTTGCTGCTGCCTGCCACCCCTAAGAGAGGAGGAGCTAAAGCCGCCATCAGTAGCAGAACCAATATGCACATCCTAGTGGAAACGGGTCTCAGTGTAAGAGAATTATGGCACGGTTTATGATCCATCACAAGAAGATGAGGGTTTGTAGTTGAGGTTCAGTGCAAACAGAAATGACTATAATACTTTATTTCTTGAAGTTGGAATATAGATGGATGGATGAATGGATTTATTCATTTATTTATCTTTCTATCTATTTTTTCCCGATATTTCCCTAAGATATCATTGCGTGTTGGTGAATAGTTTAAGTACAACTATGGTAAAAGGTGAAGAGCCATCATATATATATATATATATACATTAAAGCCTGAAGTTATTTATACTCCATAGCAAATTCTGACCTAATGTTATATTTATTCAACCAGCAAGTATTTTTGAACAGGAACTGACTAGGGCGTCTCACAAAAGATAATAAGACTATGTACAAGAGGCATAATTGTGGACAACAAACATTCTCAGCTTTTATTTACATTTGAACAAAAAGTTGGATGTCCAAAATCATTCATACCCTTCTCAATAATTAATAGATAAACCTTTATTGGCTGTTACACCAATTTAATTGCTGACCAGATTTCTGCTTGTCTCTACTGCTTTGTTTGCACATTCATCTTTAGCGATGAGCTCCAACTCTTTCAGCTTAGAGGGCCTCCTGGCCATCACCATGAACTTTAGCTCCTTCCACAGATTCTCAATTGGGTTTAAGTCAGGACTCTGGCTGGGCCACTTCAAAATGTTAATGTTTTTGTCTGCTAACCATTTCTTTACACATTTGCTGTGTGTTTTGGGTCGTTGTCATACTGAAATGTCCACTGGTACTTAGGGCCATGTTTTTCTATAGTCAGCCTGATGATGTTGTTGCAAATTTTGATGTATTGCTCTTTTTTTCTTGGTGCCATATAAAAAAAAGGTTTTTAGAAACATTTGCAGCATGTTTATCTAAAAATATAAGCAACTTGTTATTATAAGTTACCATGTTAAATCATGCTAAATTATCGTGTGTTTAAATGTAAGAAATGCATTCAATCTTTTTTCTTTCCCCTTTCCTTGTAATTTAAACTTGTAGCTTAGCTTTAAAACAATCAGGCAAGGCCAAATAAATCTTTAAAAGCATTGTCTTTACTCTCACTTTTGATTAGTTGCATCCCAGTTGAATGCAAGAATTTGCTTCTTTTACATGGCACATAGTTTCACAAATTTGTCAAATATCCACTTGTATTTTACAGCTGCTTCACTGTAGTCTGAAGAGTTCAAAGATCAACTCATCTGTTCCATCAGTAAAGGAAATGTTGGATCCGTTTGTACCTCTCCTCCTGGACTGTCTGAGCTCCATGCATGTAAAGGTCTGTCCTACTCGTCGTTTTAATAGTTAATAATAATATATTTGTTTAGCTTCAGTTACCTGCTACTGTATGTATATATTAAAATAACCCTGTGTCCTGTGCACATCAGGTGATTACTGAAGCTCTGCAGGCCTTTATCTGGATCCTGAAGTTTCCACTGCCTGCGGTGCAGCAGAATTACGAACAGATGACCAAGCAACTCTTTGTCCTGCTTAAGGACTACGCTAAAGCTGGAGCAGCTCGTGGTGAAAACTTCCATCTGGTTCAGAACTGCTTTAAGGTGAGAGAGACTTGCTATATGATTTGAAATAGTGAAAGAAGGTGATCCTGTCCTTGAGCTGGCACACACTAATAAAAAAAACAGATGATCATTCATTTAAAATTTATTCATAAAACATTTAACCACTGAACAGCAGTCCAAAGTGCTGTACATTAAAATAACTTAATATAAAAGCAACACTTAACTCATACATGCATACTGTGGGAATATAGATTTATATAATATAGTTCCAAATAATATATATAACTTAAAATTTATATTCTTTGATTTTTAATGATCTTATTTCATTCAATAACTAAAGCAGGCCAAGTGTTGGAGACATTAACGTACTGTCGTAATTCACTTCCTGACTCTGGACAGGGTCTCAACGACTGTGTTTTTGTCTTTGTGGATCCATTCAGACCGAAGAAACTCTTTTGTTGATATCCCTGTCTGGTCAGTGTTTGAACAGGATCTGGAACTATCCTCCACATTTGCATGACTGGTGTAGCCACTGCCCCATCCCCATAACATATCATTACAGGACAACTCTACTCAAATTAGATTAATTTAGACTTGTTTAGACTGTAAGATACTCAAGTTGACTTCTTAAAGATACTTTTTGACAATAGACACGTCTCAATAGAGAATTCTACTTGTAAAGCGTCTCTTGGCCTGGGTACTGAAATTTAAAAAAGAATGTGGTGCCGTGACCCGGATATAAGCTGAAATCATCGATTCACAACAGCACAAAAAATAAAACAGAAGCACACATGCAGCGCATACATAAACTATTAATCAGGTGTCAAAGGCCAAGGAAAAAGGTTTTGAGATGGGATTTGAACTATGACAATGAAGGTGCTCGCCTAATGTAGAGAGCCAAAGCATATTCTTGAAGTGGGAAGGGCAGGGCTTAATTTGTGCTGGAACACGCCGAGTCCGGCACCTCTGAAATCTGAGCACATCATTTTACCAATCCCCCTCCTCAACCGCCCTCCTCCCTCGTCTGCTGTTCACTTTCACTTTCTTCCGAGACCCCTCAACCCTCTTCACTTTCGTCCGTGACAACCTCCCGCTCTTCACTTTCGTCCTTCGTCCGTGACACCTCTCCGCCATTCAACACCCAAGGCATTGATAAATGCTGCAAAATTCCATTAAGTAACCCTCTGGGTTTCCCGAAAACAGAATCGAGTTGTACTCCATTGGGTCAAAAGTGACCAAAGACCACAAAGTTTTATTTATTTATTTTATTAATTTTCTTTTTAAGGAAAATCATTCAAATCTTATTCGTTTAATAATATTTTTTCTTTTTAATAAATCATAAATAGTGACCGAGGATGCACAAGGGGTTAAGAATCATCAGTGTTGTTTTTGTGATAATTTTATCACGTTCTCAATATGAAATATAAATTAGATTAATTGATGCCATGTTGTGTTTTATAGGCCATTACTGTTTTGGTGAAGAGCACTACTAAGCCTATAACAGACTCGCAGCTGCAGGTGCTTCTGGGATACGCAGAGGAGGACATTTATGATCACTCTCGACAAGCCACAGCATTCGGCCTCCTGAGGGTGAGACATTTACGTCAAATGAGGCGTATTTTACATTATACACATGCTTTTGGTGGGATCCTTATGGTCATGGAAACCCTAATATAAAAAGAAACATTGGTAAAGCCTTGCACACTTTGCTAGTTATTCTTAGTGCTATTTTTATAAACATTAGCTAATATAAAGTATAATATATATATATATATATATATATATATATATATATATATATATATATATATATATATATATATATATATATATAAATAGATATTTAGATAGATCATCTATATTCATATTTAGATGGATAATCTTTATATTTAGGAAATCTTAACTTTATTAGAAGATTGATAGATAAAAAGTAAAAGTTTCAAACTCAAAAGTTTCTAAACATCTTAGAAATGATCTGGTCTAAATTTGATTTGTTTGTCTTGGTCTTTGCAGTCGATTCTGTCCAGGAAACTGGTGGTGCCAGAGATGGAGGACGTTATGAAAAAAGTGGCCAAGTTTTCCATCGATGGGTCAAATGAACAGGTCCGCATGCGGTGCAGACAGGTCAGGCTTTATCTTCATTATCATCATCATCATCATGATCATTATTATTATTATTACTATCCAGATTAGTTCTTGTCATGTGGTCTTAACTAATGCCTGTCCTCTGCTGTTTCTGCAGATCTACCTAAAGTATCTGATGGATTATCCACTGGGCAAGAAACTGAGGAAACATTTTGACTTCATTGTTGCTCAGCTAAAGTAGTGTATTGTTAATATCAGATAGGTCTGAAATGTTCCTTTATGTTAGATAAATTAAAATGTGTTTTATGTTCACAGTTATGAATATGACACTGGCAGACAGTCTGCTCTTGAGCTGATGGCCTTCATTTTCCAAAAGTTTCCACAGGTATTGTACTGTATATGAGTTATTGTTGTAATAATATATTATAAATAGATGTATTCATATTTTTACATTTGATTTTGAAATTTCAGTTTTTCATTTATAATTTATCCATTATTTAATAAATACATTTTTATTCTATTTGTTTTATATGCATGTTCATAACATTAATGTCCATATTTTAAATGACCATATAGTTTATTTTTTGTTTGTTTCAGGTTGTAATTTAAGCACATAAAGTTAAAACTACTGCTAAATGAAAAGGGTTGCCTTGCCAACTAGATAAGAGAAATTTTATTTTATTATCAGTTCATTTTGTACTGAGATACTATTATATATGTATTCACATTTTTCAAAGAATATTTGTATAATTGACATGATTTTGATTTCAATCAGTTTGTTTGTTGTATAACTTAAATTATTTCGATTTTAATCAGTTTTAGTTGTTTATTTTTGTTATTATCTTTTAACTTTATAACTATTAAACCTTTTAACTTTATAAATATTAAAGAATAGTAAATATAAATTGGTTATAAATTAATTGATTATGCAAACAGATATTTCTGCACACTTTCAGTTGCTGCTCAAAGGTTTTTTAATAGTTTAAAGTTTCATTCTGCTGACATTCTTCAGGTGTGCTGAGTTTGAATTGATAAATAAATTGACTATCAAACTTTCTTGGAAATGCTTTACCTCATGCAAATACTTGGTGTTAACAGGGGCGGGCTTAACCAATAAGTGAGGTAAGCAGCCGCTTAGGGCCCCGACCAATGCTAAAAATCCTATATTAGTCTTATAGCTTTTTTGTAAATTAACCATCATATGTTGTAAATCTATCTGTAACCATTAAGATTTTAATATTATTACTCCTTTTCAAAACCTGGGGCCCCATAAATAGTGGAACGTCTCTTAATTTTAATTTAATTTTACATTAAGAAGGTAATAATTCTTGGCACTTGAAATCATTTTTTAACATGAAGTTTATTTACAAAAAAAGCTAAACAAAACAACAACTAATGAATATATATGAATGAACAAATCTACAGAAAAAAAAATATCTATAGTGAAAGAGAGTGTTTTGATTTTTAATCCTAGGGCCCCATACATGAAATTGCTTAAAGCCTCCAAATCAATAAGTCCGCCCCTGTGTGTTAATTATATTGAAAGATTATAGTTTATTTTGTTGTTATGTTCACAGGCTCTCTTGCATGAGCACTGCGGTTTGTTCTTTGTGCCGTTGTCGTTGGCCGTGTTAAACGATGATTCTGCAACCTGTAAGAAAATGGCATCTCTCTCCATCAAGTCTCTTCTGAATCAGCTGGATTTGCAGCATCAGAATTCCATGTTTAACCTGGTCAACAGCTGGATTTCAGGCGAGAAGGTGAGTAGATAAACCAGTATTTGTTACTTTTGTAATGTTTGTAGTTTTGGTGTAATGGTTTGTGATTTTGCAGACGGCTCTGCGCAGACTTGGAGTTCAGATTTGTGGGCTGTTTGTGGAAGTTGAAGGGGAAAAGTTCAGCAGGAGACTGGACGTCCTGATTCCTCTCATCGAGAAAGAGATCCACGCTGACAACTTTGAGGATGTGAGTGCAGATTTGAGCGTTTTCTTTATTGTTATTTTTAATTTTGAGACATTTTCCTTAAAGAGAACAGGGTTACCATAAACTGGAACATCATGCAATTTTAAAAGTCATTACAAGCATTATAAGTTAGGGATTTTTATTTTGTCCAAGTCATAGAATATCGGGGATTTTTGTTTGACACTTATTATTATTCCATTTATTTACCATTTTATTTTCTACACCATATTTTTATTGCATTTTTACACCTGTTTTGTTATGGTTAGACTATTCTTCAGCTCTGTTTTATGCCTTTCATGCTCAATAAGTAGCAATCTTTAAGTCAAATGCAGTCAGTACCTGTTAATTAAGGCTAACATGTCAGAGTGAACTTTGGCTTCAAAATGACTGCTTCCAAGTGTGTCATGCAAACAGTAAGTATGCTTTTCCAAACCTTAAGTAAATTATCTATTGTTGTTCTCATAGTCAATATTAAAAAAATGTTAGAATTTTTTTCATGTATTAACGCTAAAAATCTTATTTAATTTATGTATTCATTTGTTTGTTGTTTTTAATTGTATATTTATTAATAAAATCTTGCCATGAGAATAGCCTTAGTTGCTAACATGGAAATAAATAAAAAATCATCATCATCATCATCATTATCATCATCAACCCTGCAAAATAATACTCAAGCTGAAACCATTTGAATATAATGCTAAGCACAACCGCAGCCAGTTTTTCCTGTTAGTTGTAGGTCATGGAAATTGAATAGGTCATGGTTTTAGTCAGGGAAAAGTCAGAGAAATTAATATTTAGCTTCGAGTGCGATCCCTTGTTCTATATAGTTGTAATTAAATCGCATTTAAACCAGGGGTCACCAATCTCAGTCCTGGAGGGCCGGTGTCCCTGCAGGGTATAGCTCCAACTCCCCTTAGCACACCTGCCTGGGTGTTTCAAGTATATCTACTAAGACCTTGATTAGCTTGTTCAGATGTGTTTGATTAGAGTTGGAGCTAAAATCTACAGGACACCGGCCCTCCAGGAACAAGTTTGGTGACCCCTGATTTAAACTAAATGGTCATTTTTACTTAAAGGTGTCCTATTATAATTTTTACACTCACTGTAAATTAAGAGTTTAGACTGACAAGACTTTAAAGACACATGCAGGTTTTGTTTGCTGGAGTAAGTGATGCATGAGACGTAAAGGTTTGGGAAAAGGATCTGGGCCTAGTAGCTCATTTGCATTTGGAAAGAAAAATGTTTTTGTTTCACCCAAAAAGGAGCACTTAAAGCATTATATAATAAATAATTTGAGGTGTTTTGTGTTGAAATTTAGCAGACTTATCCTTGGAACACTTAAATAGGATCTCGAAAAAATCTCATTCACACATTCACTCCTATTTACAATGAACAGTTGCAAATGTGACTGAATTGCCTTGACTTTCTAAGCTTATGTGTCTTGTTGTGAGTGTATTAACTATGATTTTACATTATGATCCATCAGATTGAGGAAGAGGAAGATGAAAAAGCTGCGGACAGACTGTTATTCTGTTATCTTACGTTTATCGTCAAACTCATCAAAGAGTGCGGCTTTCTGGAGCTCAAAAAACCTGCGGACTTGCTCAACCAAATCTGGGGTATAAATGCACGCAGTTATTGTTAAAGTCATTTTTAAAGGAGCAGTTCACCCAAAAATAAATACATTTTCTCACCCTTAAGTGGTTCCAAATTTTCCATTGAACATAAAAGAAGATATTTTAAAGAATGCTGCAAATGGATAGCCATTGACTTCCATAGTAGAAGTAAAATACTATTGAAGTCAATAGCTGCTGTCTTCTAATGTTGTTCAGGATGTCTTCTTTTGTGTACTGTTCAATAGGATAAAGAAACATGTTTAAAAAAGTGCTGGATGAGTTGAATTTGTATCTTGAGGTGAACTATTTCTTTAATGAAGGGACATTATTGTGATGTATGCATTGACTTCAATAGTAGGAGTAAAATACTATAGAAGTCAATGGCTGCTGGCTTCTAACATTGTTTATTTAATGAAGTGAAATCATTGCGTCTCTTTATGCAGGTCATATTGATTCGCATCTGCGCTATCCTCATTCTTGGGTTTGGCTGACCGCGTCTCAGATCTTTGGTCTGCTGTTTGCTGCTCACAAACCAGAGGATCTCTTGGCTTTATGGGGCTCTAAGGAGAACACAGATAAAAGCACACCGCCTGTGGCCACTGCTTTCCTCACTGACAACCTGTATAAGAAGGCAAGAGCCTAAAAAAAATGTATTTAAAGCATTGGTTATAGAAAGATTGAGTAAAGTAGTGAATGTGACTGTTTTCTTTCTGCTCTGTCAGATGAGAGAGCTGGTTCTGGCCTTCTGTTATCAACTGCAGTCCAAGTTCTTGGATATTTCTGCAGGGGAGCAGGTAGGAAATAATGATAAATTATTATTCATATTATTATTATGATAAATTCATATTATTATGATGATAAATATCTGATTGAAAATAAGTAGTTACTATTTTATTGTTTAATAGAATTTTTTTTTATCAGAAATGTAGTAGTTGTAATAATAATAATAACAATGATTAAATATGTAATTAAATTTTAACAATAAATGCATTTGAAATCATATTTCATGTTTAAATATTTTTTGTGCATTGTTATATATAAAAATGATTTTGTCAATTGTTTTGTTAATAAAATATTTTATCAAATTATTAAATAAAAAAAACATTTTCATAATGTTCATATAATTTGACCTTTTCCATTGTTTTTAGTTACTTTCTATGTTTTTATGGAGTTTTCAATATGATTTTTGGAAATTGTAAATTAAGTACCTAATATTGTACTCCTGTGATTAAAATGTCTAATCCCTGGTTTCATGTTAACATTTTTTAAATAATTATAAATATTCATATTATTCTTGCAGTATGATTTTAATTGTGATTTAATCTTTTATCAGGTGGTGAAGAACTTGCTCTATGTGGCCAAAGTGATCTACCTGATCTCACCAGAGTCTGATAGCGTAAATCCACCTGAAGAACAAGAGAATATAGAGGAGGAAACGGCAGAAAACACTGAGACCAATGGAGGAGAACAGGAGCAGAAGCTCGAGGAGCAACAGAACGACAACAAACCTCCGTCTCTCCTCTGGGTGATGAAGAAGCTTTCATTACTGGCCAAAAGAGAAGCAGCGAACACACCCAAAGTGCCACTCAAGGTGGACATTAAACCTGTCTTTCTGCTTAAATATCTTGAAAGGTATTTGTGTTTTGCTGATGTAAACCCACATGTCTGTTGTTTTTTGTAGAGAACTTGTGTTTTTAAGTTCTTGGGAGCCATAGCGGTGGATCTTGGAAAAGATCGACTTGGACCATATCTGACCACGATCATCGCTCCTCTATATAGAGAACTGGACAGCACATATGCAGACCAAGGTCAGTTCATAAAGCAGAAACAAGCAAACAAAAACTCAATTATTTTAGGAAACTGTTCATAACAGTGGAACTTTGTTTTTTCATGGCATTATTCATCTTTTATTACTTTCTTGGAGTGGTCAACATCTCGCAAATTCTGACATTTTCTGTCAGCCTTCATCAAATTTGGCTTGCAACTTTTATATCTTAAATTATATATTGCAATTATGAACAAGGAAAAACAGAATTACAAGAAATAAAGTGACATTTGTGAGAAATAGTTGCAATTTTGTATAATAAAATCCAGAATTGTTAGATGCATAAACTCAGACTCAGAAAATTTGCAAATGAACCTTCCAGTTCTGTGAAAAAAGTTTATTTATTTATTTTTTTAAATAATTTTTTAATCTTAAAAAAATACAGTTATAATTCATGAAAATGTCCAACTTCCTCTTGGGTTTTAAATTTAGCTCCAAGAGACTTTTTTGTAGGTATTGGCTTGTTTGATGTATGCGCTTGCATGAAACATAGTTTGCGAGGCACTTCGTTGAACGTTACTGTCGAGCCTCTTTACCACACACACTTCTGAAAGCTATATCAAACGTAAATGTTTACCACTTCTGATGTGTGTGCAAAGTTTTGTGAGGTTTTGAGCATGTTCAGACCCAGAAAATTTTGATTCATTCCTGAACAAATCAATAATAATGATAATAGGAGCAATTTCATTAGGGCCTACACACCACTGGTGCTCAGTCCCTAAACATAGTTGTATTTCTGTAAAACAAATCAGCATTTAAAGATAAACAAATTGAGAAGAGTCAAAGCAATTTTTACCCTGCAGAGGAAGCAGACTTGTAAATAAACAATCACATCATTACCTAAAAAATTACAATTGGAAAAAACTAAAAGTAACTCCGTATACCTTTATTTACTAAAAAAATAAATAAATAAATTTTATGCACAGTGCATCTCAGTATATCTTTATAACCTGTATTGATTTACCTTTTAAAAGCTGCATGCAAAAAATCTATCATTACTGAATGCCGAACAGAACTGTTAAGCATAATGCTGCTACCTCATCCAATCCAACTACGTGGCAAAAACACACATTTGCATGACTTTGGTCATTTTTTTTCAGACCCCACGCTGAAGAACTTGGCTCAGGAGCTGATCGAGCTGTTGAAGAAGCTGGTCGGTCTGGAGAAATTCTCTCTGGCTTTCGCTGCAGTGCAGAAAGAAGCCACTCAGAGACGAGCGTCACGCAAAAAAGTCAAGGCCTTGCAGGTAAGACTTCTAAAGCTCTGTATTAACATGCATTCAGATTTTGTCAAGGCCAATATTATTTAGCCATACTCTGCATCAGGAGTACCCACACTTTTTCAACATGTGAGCTACTTATAAAACGACCAGGTCAAAATGATCTACCTAATATAAAACTGCTAAATATATATTTATTTATAAACATATTGAGAATTCTGTATTTGTACAATTTATATTAATGTGCCTTACATAAGTGTATGAACCCATTGTGCAATAGCCCTCAACTGTGTGCATATTTTTGTCATTTCCTTACTCTGATGACTTACACAGCATGGAATCAGCCAGGCAAGCATTATCCGGACAGTAGCTGCTGATAGCCAGCCTCAAGCACACTTCCAAATGATCATCAGTCATGTTGGAATCACATTTGGACTTCGCTAAGCTATAGTTTTGCAGCATTTAACGTAGTTGGCGCAGTTTTACATGGTTACCCATGCATCAGAAATGGCCCGATATCAGACTGGCTGCTCTGTATGTCAATCAAGCGACACATTTCAGTGAGGATGGATGATAGGCTGATGTCTATTTTTTTTAATGCCATGCTATCTACACACGCTACCTTTGTTATCGCCTATAAAAAAATCGCAATTGACGTATTGGGCATCCCTACTCTACATCAACTTTGTGGGAACTGTTAGATCTGTATTTTGATACAGTACTATGAAGTATGAATACCTTTTTCATGAGTATGAATACTCATTGTATGATCTTCATTTTAGTGAGATTTCTCACAGCACGTACAATAACACTCACATATTCGGTCAGTAGTAGAGAGATATTTCATCTACAGAAGTGTTAACACTGAAAGCAATTCGATCAGATGTGCTCACGGTGTTTTTAGACCTTGTTTACACCTTTATTGAGTATCATCCACTTCAGAATCAGACCAGCAAACATGTAGCATGTTTATTGTGTCTTAACGCTTCGTTTACTTGTAGTTCCCTTAAAACATTGAGTCATTTCTAAGATACATTTTAGCTTCTACTAATCTAAAATAATTCACAATTTCTCTTTTCCCTCCTGACAGGCTGTCGTAAATCCTGACATTGCTGCCAAAAAGAAGGTAAAGAAGCAGCTGAAGAAAAACGAGGCCAAAAAGAGGAAAATGGAGTTTGTGCGTACAGGACTAAAGGCAAAGAAACATAAAGGCACCTCACTGAAAGACTTAGCAATTATTAGCTGAACTATGTTTTCTTTGTAAAACACAGCTTATATAGGGTCTGTGTGTTGGCCAGAAACAACATGAACATCACCTAAACCCTACTCTGTGGTCAAAAGACCAATAGTATGCATCAATATATTGATTTTTCTGCAACTTGTGCAATGTTTTTAAATAAAACCCACCCAAAAAACATGCAAAAGCACCAGTTTGATGCTAATCACAACGCAAAACGTGTAGACTGCATATTTATTGTTTCACAGCCATAACGCCAGGAGTGCACTCCCCTGTACACGTGCAAATATAAATATGCCATTACAAATCCAAAGCATACAAATGACGATTAGTCTTAAATATCGACCCACTTTAACTCAATTACCAGCTGCGATGATTATTCCCCATCTCAAATTTAACAAGCAAACACCTTTTGAGGTTACAAATGTAGTGGATACGGTTTACCAAAAACAGACGAAAAGCAAAAAAAAAAAAAAAAAAAAAGAGAAGAGGGTAGGGGGAAACATTTGTAGAGTTCATCCGTTCAACACCAGTCGATCAGTCTCTGCACTCGACGGGAAGGATCTTCACACAATAGGAAGAACGCAGTCATTGGTCCAAAGGACACTCGATAAGAAGTCTCTGAAGTTCCTATTTACAAGGTCTTTTCTTTCTGAGTGCATTTACTGCCGGCTCTTCAGTGACTCCACTAACCTGAAAGTCGAGGAAAATGTAGGTATTGATCAACAATGCACAAAAAAGAAAAACTACAATTTACATTTATTCATTTAATGAAAGCAGCTTACAAATGAAAATAAAGGATGCACTTCAAATCAACAGAGAGCAGCAGTATATAACATGTCTACCTCTTAAGGCCCAAGGTGTGTTTTTACATGCATTTATTTCTTTTTGCTATTTGGGCTTATTGGAACCTAATTAAAATGAAATCTAAGTATTATCTTTTGATATGATGTACTTTTAGAGAAAAATGGTGTCCAAATTTACATAAAAAACTTTTTCATGACTGTTTTTAATGCATATTTAACATAGAAATTATTTTTTTTTAAACTTGCTTTGACTACCAGAGAGCAAAAACAAATTTTTTTTGCCCATTTTGGACAGTTAAAATAGTGTTTGGGGCATTTCATATGCTACAAAACAGTTGCAGGATGACACTGTAAGTCTGTAACAAAATATAAAACATTCTAAGTATTTTCAATAGACACTTAAGAGGTAAAAATGTGCTGTCCACAAATGTCAACACTCAAGCCCTAGAAGGTTAGGTTTGTTTTTGTTAAAAGAGAATGACCTACCATTCCATTGCCTCGTCCAGGCCAGTGCCTTTAGTAGCAGACGTCTTGAAGATCTGCCACTTTCTGTCTTTAAGCGCAGGTAAACCGAGAGCGTTGGCCACTTCGGTTGGAGTCATTGCTTGCTCCATGTCCTGCTTGTTCGCGAACACCACCAGGATGGCTTTCTTCAGCTCTTCCTCCTGAAAGAAAAGAAACAACACGGTCAAATGCACTGATGACAATTGAATGCACTTGTGTACGCCTACTATTATGTTAGTTCCAGTTCCACAAGTATTGTCCCCATAGGAATTGTAGACTTATTTAAAGCACTAAAGGCTAGGAACCGAACTAACCAGCTAAGAGGAGAATCGCATGGTCTGATTTAAGCCAGTGTATGGTGGAAACTGTATAGCTTTAATGATTGAAAGAACAACAATCCCATGAAGCAATGTGAATGACATTATTAAATTTCATTGCTTTAAAAATAAAATGCATATTTACACAGGTATTTAAAAGAGGGAACTAAACTACATTATTAGCAGTGCTTCATGTGAGTTTTTCTTTGCTAACTGGTAGAATTTTCTGTATTGCATTATGGGTAATGTAGTTTTGCTGCAGAAATCCCTCTTTTAAAGGGTTAGCACACCCAAAAATGAAAATCTACAAAGTATTTAATTACTTTTCACTTGTTTCAGAACTAGTTTGAGTTTCTTTCTTCTGTTGAACACAAAAGATGACTATTTGAAGAAAGCGGAAAACCTGTAACCATTGACCTCCATTGTAGGAAAAGTAAATATAATGGAAGTTAATGGATACAGGTTTTCATTTTTCTTCAAACGATCTGCTTTTATGTTCAACAGTAGAAACTTTAAACATGTCTGAAAAAGGGAAAAGTGAGTAAATTAAGCCGGAATTTTAAGTTTTGGACGAACCATCCCTTTAAATGTGAGCAGATGAGTTGAAAAAAAGCATATATGATCTGTTAACAACCTAAGCGCTCACAGCAGATCAAACTTAAAATGTTTATCTGTTGTTGAATGAATGGAGTACTACTTTTTTACATCTGTATCTTGACTGTTTTGCTCAATTTAATGTAAAATGACAGAAACCATGAGACTGACCTCTAACATAGCCACCAGTTCAGATTTGGAGATGCCCATTCGGTCACGATCACTGCTGTCCACCACGTAAATCACTGCATCCGTGTTGGAGTAGTAACACCGCCAGTATGGCCTATGGAGGAGGAGGAGGAGGATCAAATCTTCAGCTTGGCTTCTTCATTTATCAAGATAATACAAACCAAACAACAACATCTTACCTGATACTCGTCTGTCCACCAAGATCCCACACTTGAAACTTAAGGTTCTTATAAGTCACAGTCTCCACGTTAAACCCAATAGCTGTGTTCGAAAACAGAGAAATATATCAGAAATGAGTTCACAGCACAACACATGACTGAGGTTGTGTATAGAAATCACAAACACACACTTACTAGGAATTGTGGTGACCACTTCTCCCACTTGAAGTCTGTACAATATTGTGGTTTTTCCAGCTCCATCCAGACCTAAAATAAGGATTCTCATCTCTCTGGTGCCAAACAGGCCAGAGAAGAGGCTGGAAAAGAATCCTCCTGAATAAATATAACAGATATATGAAATATAATCAGTGCTGATGTTATATTATAACGTATTATGTAGTAATAACATATTAATAGATCATAAGTAACGTTACATACAAGAACGCAAGTCGGTTTGACGATCATCCTACATGTATTTGTTTATATACGCTCTCCATCATTAAGAGAACACTCTAGATTGGCTCATTAAGAGTTTATTGATTCATTTCTGAGTTATCAGCTATGCTAACAAACAGACTAACGTTAGCATCAGCATGCGATGAACAAACTTTCATTTGTAAGCACACAAACAGATATACGCGTGAATTACACTATAAGATCTACGCCTAGTCTGTTTATAATATTAAACCAAATATGATTTGATTCGCGAAGACTTACCCATTTTAGATTTAACACTTTAGTACTGCTGTCTTCCTGACGAAGGATGCAAACACTTCCGTGCTCGAGCCACTGAATGACGTGTCACACTCACACGTGAACGCGCCTGTCCATTCGCCAAACGCACATTCGACACGAATCCGTTGTTAAACATTGCGATGTACATTATCCGTCCACTGTTTTAAAACACACATGTATATATTTATAAAACACGATCATTTATACTTTTATACAAATAGTCAAATGATGGAAACTGAAGTGCAGTTTTCATCCGCTCCACTAGGCAGCGGAAGCGAGACGTCTTGACAATCCTTGACAACAACATGACGCTACAACACGCGCGTTGTTTGTAAATACAGTTCCAACGACTGACAGCTATTGATATCACTTTAATGATACACATTACAACAAATACACGAGAAATAAAGCGTCAAGCAACTAACCGGTAAGTTACTTTACGCATAAAGTTCATCTCGTCACAGAATTCAGTAGTAAAATGTATAAACAAACTAAAAACGTCAGAGCATCACAGCAAATTAATCTCCACAGTTATTGTTTCATGTTTAGTCTTTAAATTATTCTCTATATATTATTAATTAGTCATATTCACATAATACATAGTAAAACAATTAGTTTTTGTTGTTTTTAGTCTTACTGCAAGTCAAAATAATATATTTATAGACCATTTTGAGGGATGTAAACAATAACAGTAGTCCCAATATATTATCTGCTTTACATTTTTAATTTCTATAGCTTCCGAGAATATAAAAAGAGCCACATATTAATAAATAATGTTATGATAGCAGTTTTTCATTGATTTTAGATCCGCTTTCAATACGATCCAATCACATTTGTTTACTTAATTGGAAAGATTGAATATAAACCCATGCATATGTAAATGGTATTTCTCACTTTTAACAAACAGAACTTGGGTTGTAAAGGTTAAAATATCTGTTCAGATGAAAAGAACAGCAGTACTGGGGTTCCACAAGGCTGTGCCAGTATTTACAAATGAATGTTCAAGTAAGCGTTCACAGAATTGTATTATTAAATATTCAGATGACACAGCCAAATGAAGTTTATTTTATAAGAATGATGATTTTAGTGTTATCTACCAGTCAGAAATTAGTCGGTTCATTGAGTGGTGTGATATAAATAAGCTAAAAATAAATACTAAGAAAACAGAAGAGATGGTATTTGACCCAAAGTGTATAGGTGACCATCGTCAAGTGGTTGTACGTGACCATCCTATTACTCAGTCAGGAATCTATAAGTACTTTGGCATTTACATTGACAGTTCTTTGACATGGAAACACACACATTGAGTGGGTTTGTTCTCATTTACACCAGAGATTGTATTTTTTTTACGGAGGTTGCGTCTTTTTGGAGTTAACAAGTTTTATGAAGCTGTACTTGAAAGCATTGTTAGATGTGGTATCACAGTGTGGTTTGGCAGCCTATCTGTTCAGTGTAAATCTAAATTGATGCATCTCTTAAAGACGGGATGGAAAATTGTTGGACACGATGGATATGTGAAGGTGTGTCCTCAGTCAGGTGGAAAGGATTGTGAATGATCCAACTCATTTTTTGTTTCCACATTACAATCTGCTTTCCTCGGGTAGAAGATATAGAGTCCCAAAGTGTAGGTTAAACCGTTATAAGGGTACCTTTGTTCCTGTTTCAGTGGGTTTATTTAACAAGAGTCTATCTTAATTAGCATTAGAAATGTTGTAACTGCTGTATTTTGTATTGTTTTTATTGCTTTTTTATAAATGTTTTGTAAATATAACAAATTTCCTGTCAAGGACACAAAAGTTTACTACTACTATTTTAAAGTTAAGTTATAATTGAATTGCCTCTTGTTACAGTTATGAAATAGTTTGATAGCAAGCATGGACCAATGACATGACCACATTGAATTGATAGAGGTAAAGCTGGTTTTATATTCAGATATTCAGACATTCTCATAAAGCATGTTTATTTCTCTCATTTAAAATACAAAATATTATTGATATTTTTTCTGATTCCGTAACTCTGCTTAGTTGTTTTGGAAAATATAAACAGATGTTTCAAAATAATGTTAGTATATACTTTCTCTGTGAATGTATGTTTTGAGATTTTACTACAAATGTCACATCTGTAACATTGGATTTGCTCAGATTAAAGGGTATATTTTATTTTACAAGAGTAAAGGTTATTTTTGTCAAAAAGTATTGGTCATGGTCTTAGTCATGCTCCAGGGGAGACACTAAAATAATGAGTTTAGATTTGCAATGGTGTAATTTACCAAAATCTCCACACGAGGGCGACACTTTTAATTTCATTAGAGAATAGAGCAGTGCAGTTCACAAAATCACCAAAGGAGGGCAAAACATTTAAATTCTTTATGTTGTTATATTTTATTATATTATATTATATTATATTATATTATATTATATTATATTATATTATATTATATTATATTATATTATATTATATTATTTTGTTTTATTATATTATATTATATTATATTATATTATATTATATTATATTATATTATATTATATTGTGTTGTTATATTATATTATATTATATTATATTATATTATATTATATTATATTATATTATATTATACTATGTTGTTATATTATATTATATTATATTATATTATATTGTTTTGTTATATTATATTATATTATATTATATTATATTATATTATATTATATTATATTATATTATGTTGTTATATTATATTATATTATATTATATTATATTAACTTCGGAATAAATTGCAAATGTGAAAAGGGCGCATTAGTAAAATGATAAACAGTGCAAACAGTTGATTGAATTGACATGATTAATACAGTATTACTCTAGTTTAATACAATCTGCAATATTTTATAAATATGTAATATTTGTATATGTATCTGCTGATAAATCAAATATGTAATGTGTAATTAGATTCGATTACATTGGTAATGTTGTAATTCAGTAAAATCTCCACATGAGGGTGACTTTGAATTTCATTATTTTAGAACAGCAGCAGTGCAGTTCACAGAAATCACCACATGGGGGCGAATATTTTAAATTCACTAGATTTTAAATTTGCAAGGGTGTAATTCAGAAAAATCTCCACAAGAGGGTGCAAAGTTTTATAAATACATATTATTTTTATATTTGTCGACTCCACAGGAGGGAAAAACTCATTCTTTTAGAACAGCAGCAATGCAGTTCACAGAAATCACCACAGGAGGGCGATTATTTTAACTTCACTAGATTTAAAATTTGCAAAGGGTGTTATTTAGAGAAATCTCCACAGGAGGGCGTAATTTTTTATACTTATGTAATATTTTTATATGTCTTATTGTCGGATCATATATTCAGTGTGTGTAATCACGTGTTTATTTGTGTTGAACTCTACAGGATCAGTGACTTGTTGTGGACTGTAAGCCTGTTGAACAGAAGCAGAGACGTGTGAACAGACACTGACTGTACTGATGATGATCATCTGCTGCTGCACAGGTGATGTAGATCATGTGTGTGATTGTGTGTGTGTATGTGGCTATTTCACATGTCGGTTACCATCATTTGCTCTGTGGAGGGTCACTCCTCTACAAAGTAAATGATGGTAACCGAAACGGGTGGGGAAGGGAGGAAGGTCCAGAATTTTTATACAGTTTCTTTTAAATTTTTTTTGCCAGGCTGTAAAGTATAACCCCTGCTGGACACGGCTCCGGAAGCTCCAGGGGGAGACCGAACTGGTATCCCCCCTTCTTCAGGCGCGCCTCACACTCACTCACCATTCACACATATCGCAGAGTTCTGGCTGGGACCGATACCAGCAACCCCTGAAGCCGTGGGGCAGCGCTCTTACCACAGAGCCACAGATCTCCTGTCTGAACACCTGCTGGAACTGATGTTTGAATCAAGCTGAGCTGCGATTGGACAATAAACTAGTTAAATATGTTTAACTCTTTTCATGTTGAGGTTGGAACCATTGTCACTACTGGTGGATTGAGATCTCATACCATGTGCTCTTACCACAGAGCCACAGATCTCCTGTCTAAATACCCGTTGGAACTGATATTTGACTCTTTCTGAGCTGTGATTGGACAATAAACCAGTTGAAGAAGTTAAACTCTTTTCATGCTGATGTGGGATTAGTACCTGTGTTTTCTCTGGTGGATTGAGAACTCATCCCATGTGCTCTTACCACAGAGCCACAGATCTCTTGGCAAATGATTTGCAGGAACTCGTATTTGACTCTATTTGAGTGGTCATGTTGATAATATATACACAGTTGAGAAACCTGTAGGTGTGTCATGAACCCATATCTCCATTGTCACCTTGTTCTCAGCGACCACGTGTTCATCCACTGACCCACTGTGAATTCACAGGCAAGTGTGGCATTTAAGCGATTTTGATGTAATGATGAGAGTTAAACATAATTGATAGCTGGATTCAAACTTAAGACCTCACGCTTGAAGTCACAGCTCATTATTACTTGCACCACTGAACCTGTAGAGCAGTGACTTGTTTTAGTTCGAATGATTCTCAATGTGTAGCGCCCTCCAGCAGTGATTTTGTGAACTACATCGCTACGAATCGACTTTATTGCGCCCTCCTGTGGTGGACTTTGCTAACTACATCTAATTGATTTTATTGCGCCCTCCTGTGGTGTTTTTAGCTAACTACATCTGATTGACTTTATTGTGCCCTCCTGTGGTGTTTTTTGCTAACTACAACAAATTGACTTTATTGCGCCCTCCTGTGGTGTTTTTGCTAACTACATCTAATGGACTTTAATGTGCCCTCCTGTGGTGTTTTTGCTAACTACATCTAATTGACTTTATTGCGCCCTCCTGTGGTGTTTTTGCTAACTACATCTAATGGACTTTAATGTGCCCTCCTGTGGTGTTTTTGCTAACTACATCTAATTGACGTTATTGCGCCCTCCTGTGGTGTTTTTGCTAACTACATCTAATTGACTTTATTGCGCCCTCCTGTGGTGTTTTTGCTAACTACATCTAATTGACGTTATTGCGCCCTCCTGTGGTGTTTTTTGCTAACTACATCTGATTGACTTTATTGCGCCCTCCTGTGGTGTTTTTTGCTAACTACAACAAATTTACTTTATTGCGCCCTCCTGTGGTGTTTTTGCTAACTACATCTAATCGACTTTATTGCGCCCTCCTGTGGTGTTTTTGCTAACTACATCTAATTGACTTTATTGCGCCCTCCTGTGGTGTTTTATGCTAACTACATCTAATTGACTTTATTGTGCCCTCCTGTGGTGTTTTTGCTAACTACATCTAATTGACTTTATTGTGCCCTCCTGTGGTGTTTTTTGCTAACTACATCAAATTGACTTTATTGCGCCCTCCTGTGGTGTTTTATGCTAACTACATCTAATTGACTTTATTGTGCCCTCCTGTGGTGTTTTTGCTAACTACATCTGATTGACTTTATTGCGCCCTCCTGTGGTGTTTTTTGCTAACTACATCTAATTGACTTTATTGTGCCCTCCTGTGGTGTTTTTGCTAACTACATCTGATTGACTTTATTGCGCCCTCCTGTGGTGTTTTTTGCTAACTACATCTAATTGACTTTATTGTGCCCTCCTGTGGTGTTTTTGCTAACTACAACAAATTGACTTTATTGCACCCTCCTGTGGTGTTTTTTGCTAACTACAACAAATTGACTTTATTGTGCCCTCCTGTGGTGTTTTTGCTAACTACATCTGATTGACTTTATTGCGCCCTCCTGTGGTGTTTTTGCTAACTAAATCTAATGGACTTTAATGTGCCCTCCTGTGGTGTTTTTTGCTAACTACATCTAATTGACTTTATTCTGCCCTCCTGTGGTGTTTTTGCTAACTACATCTAATTGACTTTATTCTGCCCTCCTGTGGTGTTTTTGCTAACTACATCTAATTGACTTTATTCTGCCCTCCTGTGGTGTTTTTGCTAACTACATCTAATTGACTTTATTGTGCCCTCCTGTGGTGTTTTTGCTAACTACATCTGATTGACTTTATTGTGCCCTCCTGTGGTGTTTTTGCTAACTACATCTAATGGACTTTATTGTGCCCTCCTGTGGGGTTTTTGCTAACTACATCTGATTGAGTTTATTGCGCCCTCCTGTGGTGTTTTTGCTAACTACATCTAATCGACTTTATTGTGCCCTCCTGTGGTGTTTTATGCTAACTACATCTAATCGACTTTATTGCGCCCTCCTGTGGTGTTTTTGCTAACTACATCTAATTGACTTTATTGCGCCCTCCTGTGGTGTTTTTGCTAACTACATCTAATTGACTTTATTGCGCCCTCCTGTGGTGTTTTTGCTAACTACATCTAATTGACTTTATTGCGCCCTCCTGTGGTGTTTTATGCTAACTACATCTAATTGACTTTATTGTGCCCTCCTGTGGTGTTTTTGCTAACTACATCTAATTGACTTTATTGTGCCCTCCTGTGGTGTTTTTGCTAACTACATCTGATTGACTTTATTGCGCCCTCCTGTGGTGTTTTTTGCTAACTACATCTAATTGACTTTATTGTGCCCTCCTGTGGTGTTTTTGCTAACTACATCTGATTGACTTTATTGCGCCCTCCTGTGGTGTTTTTTGCTAACTACATCTAATTGACTTTATTGTGCCCTCCTGTGGTGTTTTTGCTAACTACAACAAATTGACTTTATTGCACCCTCCTGTGGTGTTTTTTGGTAACTACAACAAATTGACTTTATTGTGCCCTCCTGTGGTGTTTTTGCTAACTACATCTAATGGACTTTAATGTGCCCTCCTGTGGTGTTTTTTGCTAACTACATCTAATTGACTTTATTCTGCCCTCCTGTGGTGTTTTTGCTAACTACATCTAATTGACTTTATTCTGCCCTCCTGTGGTGTTTTTGCTAACTACATCTAATTGACTTTATTGTGCCCTCCTGTGGTGTTTTTGCTAACTACATCTAATTGATTTTATTGCGCCCTCCTGTGGTGTTTTTGCTAACTACATCTAATGGACTTTAATGTGCCCTCCTGTGGTGTTTTTTGCTAACTACATCTAATTGACTTTATTCTGCCCTCCTGTGGTGTTTTTGCTAACTACATCTAATTGACTTTATTGTGCCCTCCTGTGGTGTTTTTGCTAACTACATCTGATTGACTTTATTGCGCCCTCCTGTGGTGTTTTTTGCTAACTACATCTAATTGACTTTATTGTGCCCTCCTGTGGTGTTTTTTGCTAACTACAACAAATTGACTTTATTGTGCCCTCCTGTGGTGTTTTTTGCTAACTACAACAAATTGACTTTATTGCGCCCTCCTGTGGTGTTTTTTGCTAACTACAACAAATTGACTTTATTGTGCCCTCCTGTGGTGTTTTTGCTAACTACATCTGATTGACTTTATTGCGCCCTCCTGTGGTGTTTTTGCTAACTACATCTAATGGACTTTAATGTGCCCTCCTGTGGTGTTTTTTGCTAACTACATCTAATTGACTTTATTCTGCCCTCCTGTGGTGTTTTTGCTAACTACATCTAATTGACTTTATTCTGCCCTCCTGTGGTGTTTTTGCTAACTACATCTAATTGACTTTATTCTGCCCTCCTGTGGTGTTTTTGCTAACTACATCTAATGGACTTTAATGTGCCCTCCTGTGGTGTTTTTTGCTAACTACATCTAATTGACTTTATTCTGCCCTCCTGTGGTGTTTTTGCTAACTACATCTAATGGACTTTAATGTGCCCTCCTGTGGTGTTTTTTGCTAACTACAACAAATTGACTTTATTGCGCCCTCCTGTGGTGTTTTTTGCTAACTACATCAAATTGATTTTATTGTGCCCTCCTGTGGTGTTTTTGCTAACTACATCTAATTGACGTTATTGCGCCCTCCTGTGGTGTTTTTGCTAACTACATCTGATTGACTTTATTCTGCCCTCCTGTGGTGTTTTTGCTAACTACATCTAATTGACTTTATTCTGCCCTCCTGTGGTGTTTTTGCTAACTACATCTAAATAACTTTATTGCGCCCTCCTGTGGTGTTTTTGCTAACTACATCTGATTGAGTTTATTGCGCCCTCCTGTGGTGTTTTTGCTAACTACATCTAATTGACTTTATTGCGCCCTCCTGTGGTGTTTTTGCTAACTACATCTGATTGACTTTATTGCGCCCTCCTGTGGTGTTTTTGCTAACTACATCTAATTGACTTTATTGTGCCCTCCTGTGGTGTTTTTTGCTAACTACATCTAATTGACTTTATTGCGCCCTCCTGTGGTGTTTTATGCTAACTACAACAAATTTACTTTATTGCGCCCTCCTGTGGTGTTTTTGCTAACTACATCTGATTGACTTTATTGCGCCCTCCTGTGGTGTTTTTGCTAACTACATCTAATTGACTTTATTGTGCACTCCTGTGGTGTTTTTGCTAACTACATCTAATTGACTTTATTGCGCCCTCCTGTGGTGTTTTATGCTAACTACAACAAATTTACTTTATTGCGCCCTCCTGTGGGGTTTTTGCTAACTACATCTGATTGAGTTTATTGCGCCCTCCTGTGGTGTTTTTGCTAACTACATCTAATGGACTTTATTGTGCCCTCCTGTGGTGTTTTTGCTAACTACATCTAATGGACTTTATTGTGCCCTCCTGTGGGGTTTTTGCTAACTACATCTGATTGAGTTTATTGTGCCCTCCTGTGGGGTTTTTGCTAACTACATCAAATTGACTTTATTGTGCCCTCCTGTGGTGTTTTTGCTAACTACATCTGATTGACTTTATTGCGCCCTCCTGTGGTGTTTTTGCTAACTACATCAAATTGACTTTATTGTGCCCTCCTGTGGTGTTTTTGCTAACTACATCTGATTGAGTTTATTGTGCCCTCCTGTGGGGTTTTTGCTAACTACATCAAATTGACTTTATTGTGCCCTCCTGTGGTGTTTTTGCTAACTACATCTGATTGACTTTATTGTGCCCTCCTGTGGTGTTTTTGCTAACTACATCTAATTGACTTTATTGTGCCCTCCTGTGGTGTTTTTGCTAACTACATCTGATTGACTTTATTGTGCCCTCCTGTGGTGTTTTTGCTAACTACATCTAATTGACTTTATTCTGCCCTCCTGTGGTGTTTTTGCTAACGACATCTAAATAACTTTATTGTGCCCTCCTGTGGTGTTTTTGCTAACCACATCTGATTGAGTTTATTGCGCCCTCCTGTGGTGTTTTTGCTAACTACATCTAATTGACTTTATTGTGCCCTCCTGTGGTGTTTTTGCTAACTACATCTAATTGACTTTATTCTGCCCTCCTGTGGTGTTTTTTGCTAACTACAACTAATTGACGTAATTGCGCTCTTCTGTGGTAATTAAAATAAATAAATACATTTTATTTTTGCTAACTACATCATTACAAATTGACTCAAATTGTCCTCAATATGTTGCATCCTTCTGTGGTGAATTTTGTGAAATTTAATGAACTTTTAGTAGCTTAAGAACAAACGGCACAAAAAAAATTTCTAGCACATTACCTATGAATAATTGTACCTATGAACAAAACCTCACTATGTCTTAGAAATGTCTAGTACTGCTTCTGCTTGAGTATTTAAAAAAAGTGACACATAACCAGTCATTAAAGATCTTTATTAACTTTACTTCTCAACTCTAAAAGTAAACACGTGCAATTAAAATAACTGATTGAAGCAAATGCGTTTTATATGAGTTCAAAACTGAGCACAAACCTGCATGGACGTTTCTGGTGATGCTGAAGACCTTAATTGGTTTCTGGTGATGCTTAAGACCTTGATTGGCTTCAGGTGTTTTTAATCAGGTTGTAGTTAAACTCAAGAAAGTGGAGCAGCAGCAGGATTAGAGACAAGTACATGAGCTGTGTGTTGTCTTCTGTGGGTCAGTGGATAGTTGTTTGTACTTTGTGTTTGGTAAGTCTGAGTTTGAATCCCCCAATCACCAAAGTGCTTATTTATGAAGAAATTCAGGTCCCAAAGAGTCTAAACACCATTTAAAACAATGATGTGTCCTTACAGATTCTCTGGTGCAGTGGATTACTGATTATCTTTGGATGTTGGAAACCTTGGGTTTGAGTCCCATCGTTGCTTAACTCTCACCTTTACAGAAAGTAAGTAGTTGTTATATTTTATCCTACAGTTTAAAACACATGCTCATTTGTCACAGACCCAGTGGTGCTTGGGATAAAACCTTTGAGCTTCAAACATGAAGTTCAGGGTTCAAAGCTAATTGTTTCTTGTTTCAAATCATTCCTCTCTGCAATTATACTCATAAAAACCCTAAACACCATCACAAAACATCACCTTTGTGGTACAATGGCTTAACACTTTCCTGTCATGTGCATAAATCAGGGTTCAAACCCTGCAAATGCATGATTCTTCCCTTAAATAACACAGCATTCAAAAATATAATAACCAAAACATTTATTTGCTTGTCAGACTCAGTGGCTCAGCAGATAAGGAGTTCAGCTTCCACCTTTAAGACAAGGGTTCACATCCCACTTATGTACTGCTTTATTATAGTTATTAAAATCTCTGGGATATATAAGTTTCTGACAAGACTGGGTCAGTGAAGACATTTGTGGCTCTGTGGTAAGAGCACATCCTTTGAAATCTCAATTCATCAGGCATAATATGGTTTCTAATCCAACTGTAGCATAGAGAACAATTCAACTTATTTAACTAGTTTATTGTCCAATCACAGCTTAGTTAAAGTCAAATATACCTTCCAGCAATCAGTCAGACAGGTGATCTGTGGCTCTGTGGTAAGAGCGTGTGGCATGTAATCTCAATCCTTCATTGAGAACATGGGTTCCAACCTTGGCATGAAAAGTGGCTAACTTCTTTATTGTCACACACAAATCGGCAGTGAAATATGTGTTTCCAGCGGGTGTTCATACAAGAGACCTGTGGCTCTGTGGAAAAAGTGGCTTGTGTGAGATCTCAATCCTCCAGTAAAGACATGAGGTCTAATCCCACCTCAACAAGAAAGGAGTTTAAACTTCTTCAACTAGTTTATTGTCCAGTCACAGCTCAGATAGAATCAAACATCAGTTTCAGCAGGTGTTCAGACAGGAGATCTGTGGCTCTGTGGTAAGAGCGCTGCCCCACGGCTTCAGGGGTTGCTGGTATCGGTCCCAGCCAGAACTCTGCGATATGTGTGAATGGTGAGTGAGTGTGAGGCGCGCCTGAAGAAGGGGGGATACCAGTTCGGTCTCCCCCTGGAGCTTCCGGAGCCGTGTCCAGCAGGGGTTATACTTTACAGCCTGGCAAAAAATTTAAAATGAACTGTATAAAAATTCTGGACCTTCGTCCCTTCCCCACCCGTTTCGGCTACCATCATTTACTTTGTAGAGGAGTGACCCTCCACAAAGCAAATGATGGTAACCGACATGTGCAAGACAAACACACACAATCACACACATGATCTACATCACCTGTGCAGCAGCAGATGATCGTCATCAGTACAGTCAGTGTCTGTCCACACGTCTCTGCTTCTGTTCAACAGGCTTACAGTCCACAACACGTCACTGATCCTGTAGAGTCGACACACAAATAAACACAAGATTACACACTGAATATCTGATCCGACAAATATGCAAATATTACATGTTTCTAATATTGCGCCCTCCTGTGGGGATTTCTCAAAATTACACTTTTGCAAATCTTGAATTTACTGAATTTGAAAATTTTCCCCTTGTGGTGATTATTGTGAACTGTACTGCTGCCATTTTAAGTTAGAGTCGACAAATATAAAAATAATACGTATTTATAAAACATTGCGCCCTCGTGTGGCGATTTTTTTTAATTACACCATTGCAAATCTAACTCATTTAAAACATTCTCCCTCTTGTGGTGATTGCAGTGAACTGCACTGCTGCCAGTTTAAAAATAAAGGAATTCAAAGTCACCCTCCTGTGGAGATTTTGGTGAATTACACCATTGCAAATTTAAAGTAATGAATTTAATGATTTCGCCTTCTTGTGGAGCTGTCAGGGCCATGACCAAGAGTAGTTATATTTTTTTGACTAACTGAAATAAAATAAATGAATGGCATGAGTTTAATTTAAGCACACACGTGCAAAGATTACTCAGACAGCATTTCATACATCTGGATTACAACAAGCTTGACCCTAAACCACAAATCTGTGACTGAAAGTGCAGTGACCTTCTTGCTGTGAGGCGAGAGCGCTACCCTCTGCGCCACCCTGTCGCCCAACTTTGTAATCATTATGATAAAAAAAAATATATATATATATATATATAAACTATTAGTTTTAAAATCTTGAACAATATTAATGATATGATGTAGCTCTGGAAACGTCCTACTTCTCTGTTTATCCGTCTGACTTTACAGTGGGTTCTTTCCTGTGGTTTTAAAGAATATCACAACAGCGAACGAGTCAAGTTTAAAAGCCTCATTTGTTTCGTGAGGTGCCAGGCGAAAGTATTAATCAGCCTTAAGATGTTTGTTTGTTTGTTTGTTTTTTGCTGTAGTTTAATGGTGCATCTGACCTGTCTTTAGTACTGTTCAATTGCAATAGTTTTATTTTACCACAAATTTTGTGATTTTGCATTTTCTCTTGCGTGTTTTTGATATTGTGATATATAAATTTTGTAAGTAATGGTCCTAAAAAGCTCTTAAAAAGTCTTCAATTTGACATTATGAAATCTGCAGAAACCCTGTTACAAGACTTGTGTTGTTCTGTGGTTTCTGACGGTTCGTTCATGCGATTAGATAATTAGCAAAGTTTCTCCATGATTTGCAAGGGTTTTTTTTCTGATTAAATCGTCTGTTGATCGTACAGATAAGAGAGGCATCATTTGAAATTTTAAAGAGTCTATTTTTGTGTGTATATGTCTGTTGTCTTTATAATCACAAAAGCAAAACATTGTTTTTGTAAAATAATTGCGGTGCGCTATTGATAAGATAATCATCACAGGAACATGCAAGTCCATCATCATTGTAATACAGACTGTATTAATTGATCAGGGATAAGTTAATACTGTTCATAAAGTTGCAAAAGTGTTTTTAGAAAACCTCATTTTTCTAGAAGACTAACAACTTAATTTTTGTGAGGTTGTTGGTTCAAGCCCCGACTGAGTGATTTCTGTGTGGAGTTTGCATGTTCTCCCCATGTTGGCGTGGGTTTCGTCTGGGTGCTCCGGTTTTGATTAAATATAAACCACACCTGAAAGTTCAGTAAATGCTGTTTACACGCTTTCAAAAGTGTTTATAGTATCGTCAAATGTGTTGTGTAAAATGTGTTTTATTGTCTGGATCTTGTCTGATTAGGCAAATATGGATAATTCCACCAATACCGCCAGCTAAAAAAGTCATTTGTACTCTGAGTAGTTTTTATGAAGAGTAAATTGTACTTTTACTTAAGAACTTTTTAGCAGCAGTACATTTACTTGTAATTGAGTTTAATTTCAGCAATGCAACAGTACTTGTAATTTTCCACCACTGGTAAAAAACAACAACCTTTTTCCTCTTTGACCATAATATATTTGATTTTGAGAAACTTTTAAGATATTTTGGAATAGAAAACATGTCAGACGGCTAAATAATTCACATGAATAATTGACTTCTGCAGTCATTAGTTTTAAAGACACTGATTTCATTACAGTTTAAAACAGCATCTTTGAATATATTTTCTGCTGTAGATTCTTTTGTCCTGAAGAACTTAAAACAAAACGAAAAAATATATATCTTACATATACCTTAGGAACGGTATAGCAGAAAATGTTGGCGGTTTTAATACCTTGACTGTTCCAAATTGCGATTACCGTCGCATGCCTAGTTGACATGTTTACAGTGAACAAGAAGTGTTAGTGGAAACAACAGTTCACATTTACAATGTTGCTATTATGATGACCAATATTTAATAAATAAATAAATATAAACAATTAATGTTCTAATTTAAAATGTGCAATCAAATATTCTAATGAATAGATATAAATTTACCTTTCAATTTATTGACAAAGATTTTAAAAGCCGTATTTTTTTGGTTTACATTGAGAACATTGTAGCCAGAACTACTTTCTGTTTGTGCATTTGACGAGTCACGAAGGTTCTGTGCCACTTCACAGCAGGAATGAGACTGACTGTTCTTAAATAGTCCCAATTGGATTTGATCAATTCGTTCTCAGACTGATACAAACAAAGCACTCGCGCATGCATAATTCATGTTAAAACACAAAAGTTACATAAATGATCAAATGAAAAAAGAAAGTGTTGCTACATGAAAGCTTGCTATGTATTTGACAAACACTCCAGGCTAATCCACTTTTTCTGTGACTGAAGAATGCAAGAGGCAAACCTCGCCAGTCTGACAATAAAACAATAAATAAATAAATAAACAAATAAATAAATAAAACAATAAATAAATAAAATAAATAAATAAATAAATAAATACATAAAAAGTGCAGTTCTCCATCTGCTTCATTAGGCTGCATAATTAAGCCATTTTAAGTCAATGGTTTTATTGCATGAAAATAGATTATGTGGAAGATGACAGCTCAGTGATTTATAAAAAGATAAATATTTTATCAATCTGTTAAAACTTGTTTTCAATTAAAAAAATCTGTAGATGTCTTCCATTTATTAGTCAAATAAATCCCTGCCAGGTGCATTCAACTTTCCTCTTTAGAATTTGGCTATTTGAATTATAATAATAATTAATTAATAATAATAATGTTAATAATTAATAATAATAATAATAATAATGTGTTTCATGTGTTTTCCAGCCTCTCTTCTAAACAAATTGGGGAAAATGGGGGACAGTTTGCTGATTTAAATCCCATTTACTGCATTTACCTGTTATTTAGGGACTATGGTGATACAAAATCCAGGGCAAATGATCGATTAAGCGAATTTCTAATTAACTTAAAATTATGAACTGTGTGTGCTGAATTATTTTGCGAAATCAATTGCAAATAAACATCAGCAAATTAATAAGAAAATTAAATGAGAATGTTGATCATTACATTTACATTGCAATTTAAGCACTTAATTCAAACGTTCTGTAAAAACAGTTAGCTACATACAGCAGCTTTAACTTACATACATTACATAAAGTATTGAATTATTTTTACAATATGTAACACTGATGTGATGTCCAGCACATAATCTGTAAATCGCAGTTCTCCATCCGCTCCACTAGGCGGCATCAGCGAGCTGCTCTTTTAGCCTGGACAATTTGACAACAGCGACACAGATCATCACAGGTACACCGTTTTACTGGCGTCAAGTTGAGCTCCAGCAGATGACAGCTCAGTGCCAGACTCATAATGTCAGTCAACAGCAGATATTACAGCCTGACAGCGAAGTCCAGAAATGGAGAGTAACGCGACTCACCTGTAAGTGACTTTGTTCTGTTGGTTTAGTTTGTAGTGATGTTGCTGTAGTGTTTGTGTTCAGTCATTGCTCTCTCTCTCTCTCCTCTGCAGCAGTGAAGATACACACGTGTGTTTGTTGTGTTTCTGCAGCAGATCTTTGACCTGTTCTCAACAGCTGACGCTCCTCCACACACTCCTCCACATCCAGGCGGATTCACAGCTCCAGTAAAGGTATTTATGAGCTCATATTTCCAGTAGAGAGTCCAGAAAGTGTGTTTGTTGTGCTGCTGCTCTGTCGCGTGTTTGTTGGGGGAGGGACTTTCTGTAGAAAGCATTTGATTGGCCAGATTTGGTGTAGAGTCCTCAATACAGTATGAGGAGACTTTAGAGGTAAATGATGATATTTACAGTGTTTAATTGTGTTTAGTGACATTTAAAGCCCCACAAGCAGCTGTAAGATAATTTAACATATGGTTGATGTGTTTGATTGAGGAATAAGCAGGTTTTTCACATTTTGAACACTGAAATGTAATAATATATTAGCATATGATGCAGTTTACATTAATTTAGAATAATTTACATTTTATATTAATTATTTGTGTTTCTTTAATTATTTATTTTTTTCAAAATGTGTAAATGTGGTTATCCTCACATTGGAGAAAGAAATGAGGGTTTAAGTGTGTGGTGATGGTGTAGTGGTAAGAGCACACATCATGATGTCTGAAACTGTCGCAGCATACCTGGGTTCAAATCCAAGCCCTGCTGCTGCTTTTTACTGCTGAGGTAATAAAAAAAAAAAAAAAAGGTTTTCTATGTTTGTGGTTCCGCCATAATTACCTTGCTGTTTGCATATACGTTGTTGTTGTTGTGAGCCTCACATCACGGCAGGTTTCATGCCCAGGCCCCTGGCGTAACCTTATACACAGCAAACATGTGTTCACCCACTAGCCCATTATGGCTTTCAGTCTGTCAGCTGCTGTTTGGGCCACACTGTTTGATTGAATCCCAGCACCCGAAAGTAAAGTAAGCAATAGTGGGATTTGAACCCATGTCTCCTGTATGAATGCACATTGCTTTATGACTTGAGCTATTGAGTTTGATAATTTATTGTGTTTTAAAAAAATTGGTTTTATTGAGAGTTTTGAGAAAGATATGATACAAAATGAGCAGAAGTGGGATTCAATCCTTTACACTTCTGTATGACAGTCAACGACTCGTCCACTAAACCACATCGCTTGACATATGGTTGTGTGTGTTTCGTGGGCCAAATTACAAAGAAACATATGCCAAACCATCGTCATGATGTAAATAGTGATAAATCCTTATTCAGACACATAATTCATCACCCAGACTCAGTGGCTCAGGTCATAAAGTGTTAAGCTTTAATCAAAGAGATCCGGGTTCAATCCTCACTTTGGCTAATGTCCGTCTTGAGTTTATTATATTCACCAGGAGCTCCTGATGATGAGCGCTGATGTGAAACCCGTGATGGGTGAATAAACACAAGTTCTCTGAGGAAGAGACTCATAAAGACAAGAGTTCAGATCTGAGTTGTATCTGGATCTAGCAGAAGAGAGATTCGATCCTTCACACTTCTAAATAGAAGCTGAACGCTCATCCACTGAGCCAAAGGGTTTGACATTTGGCAACAGACTTTTTGTGGGCCAAAGTACAAAGAAATGTATGTCAAACCTTGGTCATATTGAGAATAGTGATAAAGCCCCATTCCAACACCTCCTTCACCATCGAGACTCAGTGGCTCAGGTCATAAAGTGCTGAGATTAAGTCAAGGAGACCCGGGTTCAAACCTCACTATGATTAATGTATATCTGAGCTCATTATTTTCACCAGGAGCTCCTGATGATGGACGCTGATGTGAAACCCATGACGGGTGAATAAACACAAGTTCTCTGAGGAAGAGACTCATAAAGACAAGAGTTCAGATCTGACATTTATCTTGTTTTATTCAATCAGCTCACACACAGGTCAGCAGTCCAACATCAGTTCCAGCAAGTGTTCAGACAAGGAGATCTGTGGCTCTGTGGTAAGAGCGCTGCCCCACGGTTTCAGGGGTTGCTGGTATCGGTCCCAGCCAGAACTCTGCGATATGTGTGAATGGTGAGTGAGTGTGAGGCGCGCCTGAAGAAGGGGGGATACCAGTTCGGTCTCCCCCTGGAGCTTCCGGAGCCGTGTCCAGCAGGGGTTATACTTTACAGCCTGCCAAAAAATTTAAAATGAACTGTATAAAAATTCTGGACCTTCGTCCCTTCCCCACCCGTTTCGGTTACCATCATTTACTTTCTAGAGGAGTGACCCTCCACAAAGCAAATGATGGTAACCTACATGTGCAAGACAAACACACACACAATCACACATGATCTACATCACCTGTGCAGCAGCAGATGATCATCATCAGTACAGTCAGTGTCTGTCCACACGTCTCTGCTTCTGTTCAACAGGCTTACAGTCCACAACACGTCACTGATCCTGTAGAGTCAACACACATTATTACACACTGAATATCTGATCTAACAATAGACAAATATAACATATGTATCAAATATTGCGCCCTCCTGTGGAGATTGTTATGAATTACACATTTGCAAATCTTGAACCAATGAATTTAAAATATTCGCTATAACAGCGCCTTCTTGTGGGGATTTTTGTGGACTGCACTGCTGCCGTTCTAAAAGAATGAAAGTTTCTCCCTCCTGTGGAGATATTTCTGAATTACACCACTGCAAATCTCATTGACTGAATGTAAACATGTCGCCCTCCTGTGGAGTTTTTTCTGAATTACACCTTTGCAGATTTATTGATTTGAAAGATTGTGGTGATTTTTGTGGATTTCAGCACAGTAAATGTAGGTAAAGTCTAGATCGGATATGCGGCCTGGGAGTGCAATATGCACATTAATAAAGCAGCATTTTTTTGACACTGTATAACAATAATTAATATTTTCACAGTACTGTGAGGGTTGGGTTTAGGGTTGGGGTGGGGGTAGACGTTAATAAAATACAACAAATGAGAAAGTTAATAAATAATAGAAATAATTCGCGTTAACTTCCGGCCGCAAACGTATCCGCTCTAGCAACAACCGTAAATGTAAAGCACTGAGATTTCTCCTTCTTGTGGTGCAGCTGTAGTTGTGTGTATTTTTATCCACTGATGCTGACAACCGACATTTTATTGCCCTCGTGTGGAGATTTCCCAGAATTACACCTTAGCAAATCTAATGAATTTAAAGTATTGTAATATATATTACTCTTGTTGTGATGTTTGTGAACTGCACTGCTGCTGTTGTAAAATAATGAAGTTAAACGTTTCACGCTTGTGTAGATATATCTGAAATACACTTTTGCAAATCGAATGATTTTAAAGATGCTGCATTTACTGCATTGACTCAATAAGTTAACTTGTTGTCTCATATTTAGTAGGTATGTGGTTTGGTTTATTTAGATAAACGTCTAGAAAGGGGTTTATATGCTCATTTATTTCCCATAAAACACCACTAGAGTCAGAAGGTTTATGTCAACCATATTTATGAATTTGAATTAGCTGTAATCTGTCTTATTATTTATTTATTATGTATTTATTTTGATATGTGTAAAATTGAGGTATTTGGTATTTTATTAAAAAATACATTTCAATGTAAACAACAACAGTAAAACATTAGTATTGGACATCTCCACCGACTTATGTATTACCTACTTATTCTTCAGGACACAAAGTGTCTTAAATCTTTACATTTTTTACTAGTTTATATTTACATTTACTTGTATAAATGTCTGAAATCTTCACTTTACAAATGCTGACAAGCACAAACCAACTTAATCTCAGTAGAGACAGCAACACAAGTCAACACAGCTTCAGCTGCTCTCAGTTTAGTCACATTTTCTCAGTTCTAGCGGACGTCCACTGATCAGTTTGTTTACGTTTTGCATTTTATTCAATAATATTTCATGTTGAACCTTTAATCACTAGTCTTTGAAAATTGTTTCATATTTCATTAATAGATATTTGATATTTCTACACTGTCAATCAAAAGTATGCCCTGAAACCCTAAACAAAGTGAGAAAATGAATCACTTATGACTGAGTACATGTTTGAGTATGTGTTTTTAACATTCAAAACTGGTTAAACATCACAGCTACACCGTTTCACTGGTGTAAAGTTGAGCTCCAGCAGATGACAGCTCAGTGCCAGACTCATAATGTCAGTCAACAGCAGATTTTACAGCCCGACAGCGAAGAAAAGCCACACCAAGTGCAGAAATGGAGAGTAACGCGACTCACCTGTAAGTGACTTTGTTCTGTTGGTTTAGTTTGTAGTGATGTTGCTGTAGTGTTTGTGTTCAGGCATTGCTCTCTCTCTCTCTCCTCTGCAGCAGTGAAGATACACACGTGTGTTTGTTGTGTTTCTGCTGCAGATCTTTGACCTGTTTTCAACAGCTGACGCTCCTCCACACACTCCTCCACATCCAGGCGGATTCACAGCTCCAGTAAAGGTATTTATGAGCTCATATTTCCAGTAGAGAGTCCAGAAAGTGTGTTTGTTGTGCTGCTGCTCTGTCGCATGTTTGTTAGGGGAGGGACTTTCTGTAGAAAGCATTTGATTGGCCAGATTTGGTGTAGAGTCCTCAATACAGTATGAGGAGACTTTAGAGGTAAATGATGATATTTACAGTGTTTAATTGTGTTTAGTGACATTTAAAGCCCCACAAGCAGCTGTAAGATCATTTAACATATGGTTGATGTGTTTGATTGAGGAATGAAGCAGGTTTTTCACATTTTGAACAATGAAATATAATAATATATTAGCATATGATGCAGTTTACATTAATTCTGAACAATTTACGTTTTATATGAATTATTTGTGTTTATTTAATTTTTTTTTTCCAAATGTGTAGAATGTGGTTATCCTCACATTGGAGAAAGAAATGTGGGTTTATGTGTGTGGTGATGGTGTAGTGGTAAGAGCACACATCATGACGTCTGAAGCTGTCACAGCATACCTGGGTTCAAACTCAAATGCTGCTGCTTTTTACTGCTGAGATATTCAGAAAAAAAAAAGTTTTTCTATGTTTGTGGTTCCGCCCTAATTACCTTGCTGTTTGCATATATGTTGTTGTGAGCCACACATCAAGGCTGGTTTCGTACCCAGACCCCTGGCATAATCTTGTCCACAGCAAACATGTGTTCACCCACTAGCCCATTATGGCTTTCAGTCTGTCAGCTGCTGTTTGGGCCACACTGTTTGATTGAATCCCAGTAACTGAAATTGAAGTAAGAAATAGTGGGATTTGAACCCATGTCTCCTGTATGATTGCACATTGCTTTATGACTTGAGCTACTGAGTCTGATGAAATTTTGAGTTTTAAAATTGGTTTTATTGACAGTTTTGAGAAAGATATGATACAATATCAGCAGAAGTGGGAATCAATCCTTTACACTTCTGTATGACAGTCAACGACTCATCCACTAAACCACATCGCTTGACATATGGATATGTCAGTTTTGTGGGCCAAATTACAAAGAAACATATGTCAAACCATCGTCATGGTGTAAATAGTGATAAAGCCTTATTCAGACACAAAAATCATCGTCCAGACTCAGTGGCTCAGGTCATAAAGTGTTGAGCTTTAATCAAAGAGATCCGGGTTCAATCCTCACTTTGGCTAATGTCCAACTTAAGCTTATTATACTCAGCAAGACCTCCTGATGATGGACGCTGGTGTGAAACCCATGATGGGTGAATAAACACAAGTTCTCTGAGGAAGAGACTCATAAAGACAAGAGTTCACGTCTGACTTGTATCTCGATCTAGCAGAAATGAGATTCGATCCTTCACACTTCTAAATAGCAGTCGAACGCTCATCCTTTGAGCCACAGAGCTTGACATTTGGTGATAATGATTTAGTGAGCCAAAATACAAAGAAATATCTGCCAAACCTTGGTCAGGATGAAATTGGTAATAAAGCCCCATTCAGATATTTACTCCACCATCTAGACTCTGTGGCTCAGGTCATAATGTGATGAGCTTTAATCAAGGAGACCCGGGTTCAAACCTCACTATGGCTAATGTCCAACTAAAGCTTATTATGTTCACCAGGAATAAACACAAGTTCTCTGAGGAAGAGACTCATAAAGACAAGAGTTCAGATCTGACATTTATCTTGTTTTATTGAATCAGCTCACACACAGGTCAGCAGTCCAACATCAGTTCCAGCAAGTGTTCAGACAAGGAGATCTGTGGCTCTGTGGTAAGAGCGCTGCCCCACGGCTTCAGGGGTTGCTGGTATCGGTCCCAGCCAGAACTCTGCGATATGTGTGAATGGTGAGTGAGTGAGTGTGAGGCGCGCCTGAAGAAGGGGGGATACCAGTTCGGTCTCCCCCTGGAGCTTCCGGAGCCGTGTCCAGCAGGGGTTATACTTTACAGCCTGCCAAAAAATTTAAAATGAACTGTATAAAAATTCTGGACCTTCGTCCCTTCCCCACCCGTTTCGGTTACCATCATTTACTTTCTAGAGGAGTGACCCTCCACAAAGCAAATGATGGTAACCGACATGTGCAAGACAATCACACATGATCTACATCACCTGTGCAGCAGCAGATGATCATCATCAGTACAGTCAGTGTCTGTCCACACGTCTCTGCTTCTGTTCAACAGGCTTACAGTCCACAACACGTCACTGATCCTGTAGAGTCAACACACATTATTACACACTGAATATCTGATCTAACAATAGACAAATATAACATATGTATCAAATATTGCGCCCTCCTGTGGAGATTGTTATGAATTACACATTTGCAAATCTTGAACCAATGAATTTAAAATATTCGCTATAACAGCGCCTTCTTGTGGGGATTTTTGTGGACTGCACTGCTGCCGTTCTAAAAGAATGAAAGTTTCTCCCTCCTGTGGAGATATTTCTGAATTACACCACTGCAAATCTCATTGACTGAATGTAAACATGTCGCCCTCCTGTGGAGTTTTTTCTGAATTACACCTTTGCAGATTTATTGATTTGAAAGATTGTGGTGATTTTTGTGGATTTCAGCACAGTAAATGTAGGTAAAGTCTAGATCGGATATGCGGCCGGGAGTGCAATATGCACATTAATAAAGCAGCATTTTTTTGACACTGTATAACAATAATTAATATTTTCACAGTACTGTGAGGGTTGGGTTTAGGGTTGGGGTGGGGGTAGACGTTAATAAAATACAACAAATGAGAAAGTTAATAAATAATAGAAATAATTCGCGTTAACTTCCGGCCGCAAACGTATCCGCTCTAGCAACAACCGTAAATGTAAAGCACTGAGATTTCTCCTTCTTGTGGTGCAGCTGTAGTTGTGTGTATTTTTATCCACTGATGCTGACAACCGACATTTTATTGCCCTCGTGTGGAGATTTCCCAGAATTACACCTTAGCAAATCTAATGAATTTAAAGTATTGTAATATATATTACTCTTGTTGTGATGTTTGTGAACTGCACTGCTGCTGTTGTAAAATAATGAAGTTAAACGTTTCACGCTTGTGTAGATATATCTGAAATACACTTTTGCAAATCGAATGATTTTAAAGATGCTGCATTTACTGCATTGACTCAATAAGTTAACTTGTTGTCTCATATTTAGTAGGTATGTGGTTTGGTTTATTTAGATAAACGTCTAGAAAGGGGTTTATATGCTCATTTATTTCCCATAAAACACCACTAGAGTCAGAAGGTTTATGTCAACCATATTTATGAATTTGAATTAGCTGTAATCTGTCTTATTATTTATTTATTATGTATTTATTTTGATATGTGTAAAATTGAGGTATTTGGTATTTTATTAAAAAATACATTTCAATGTAAACAACAACAGTAAAACATTAGTATTGGACATCTCCACCGACTTATGTATTACCTACTTATTCTTCAGGACACAAAGTGTCTTAAATCTTTACATTTTTTACTAGTTTATATTTACATTTACTTGTATAAATGTCTGAAATCTTCACTTTACAAATGCTGACAAGCACAAACCAACTTAATCTCAGTAGAGACAGCAACACAAGTCAACACAGCTTCAGCTGCTCTCAGTTTAGTCACATTTTCTCAGTTCTAGCGGACGTCCACTGATCAGTTTGTTTACGTTTTGCATTTTATTCAATAATATTTCATGTTGAACCTTTAATCACTAGTCTTTGAAAATTGTTTCATATTTCATTAATAGATATTTGATATTTCTACACTGTCAATCAAAAGTATGCCCTGAAACCCTAAACAAAGTGAGAAAATGAATCACTTATGACTGAGTACATGTTTGAGTATGTGTTTTTAACATTCAAAACTGGTTAAACATCACAGCTACACCGTTTCACTGGTGTAAAGTTGAGCTCCAGCAGATGACAGCTCAGTGCCAGACTCATAATGTCAGTCAACAGCAGATTTTACAGCCCGACAGCGAAGAAAAGCCACACCAAGTGCAGAAATGGAGAGTAACGCGACTCACCTGTAAGTGACTTTGTTCTGTTGGTTTAGTTTGTAGTGATGTTGCTGTAGTGTTTGTGTTCAGTCATTGCTCTCTCTCTCTCTCCTCTGCAGCAGTGAAGATACACACGTGTGTTTGTTGTGTTTCTGCTGCAGATCTTTGACCTGTTTTCAACAGCTGACGCTCCTCCACACACTCCTCCACATCCAGGCGGATTCACAGCTCCAGTAAAGGTATTTATGAGCTCATATTTCCAGTAGAGAGTCCAGAAAGTGTGTTTGTTGTGCTGCTGCTCTGTCGCATGTTTGTTAGGGGAGGGACTTTCTGTAGAAAGCATTTGATTGGCCAGATTTGGTGTAGAGTCCTCAATACAGTATGAGGAGACTTTAGAGGTAAATGATGATATTTACAGTGTTTAATTGTGTTTAGTGACATTTAAAGCCCCACAAGCAGCTGTAAGATCATTTAACATATGGTTGATGTGTTTGATTGAGGAATGAAGCAGGTTTTTCACATTTTGAACAATGAAATATAATAATATATTAGCATATGATGCAGTTTACATTAATTCTGAACAATTTACGTTTTATATGAATTATTTGTGTTTATTTAATTTTTTTTTTCCAAATGTGTAGAATGTGGTTATCCTCACATTGGAGAAAGAAATGTGGGTTTATGTGTGTGGTGATGGTGTAGTGGTAAGAGCACACATCATGACGTCTGAAGCTGTCACAGCATACCTGGGTTCAAACTCAAATGCTGCTGCTTTTTACTGCTGAGATATTCAGAAAAAAAAAAGTTTTTCTATGTTTGTGGTTCCGCCCTAATTACCTTGCTGTTTGCATATATGTTGTTGTGAGCCACACATCAAGGCTGGTTTCGTACCCAGACCCCTGGCATAATCTTGTCCACAGCAAACATGTGTTCACCCACTAGCCCATTATGGCTTTCAGTCTGTCAGCTGCTGTTTGGGCCACACTGTTTGATTGAATCCCAGTAACTGAAATTGAAGTAAGAAATAGTGGGATTTGAACCCATGTCTCCTGTATGATTGCACATTGCTTTATGACTTGAGCTACTGAGTCTGATGAAATTTTGAGTTTTAAAATTGGTTTTATTGACAGTTTTGAGAAAGATATGATACAATATCAGCAGAAGTGGGAATCAATCCTTTACACTTCTGTATGACAGTCAACGACTCATCCACTAAACCACATCGCTTGACATATGGATATGTCAGTTTTGTGGGCCAAATTACAAAGAAACATATGTCAAACCATCGTCATGGTGTAAATAGTGATAAAGCCTTATTCAGACACAAAAATCATCGTCCAGACTCAGTGGCTCAGGTCATAAAGTGTTGAGCTTTAATCAAAGAGATCCGGGTTCAATCCTCACTTTGGCTAATGTCCAACTTAAGCTTATTATACTCAGCAAGACCTCCTGATGATGGACGCTGGTGTGAAACCCATGATGGGTGAATAAACACAAGTTCTCTGAGGAAGAGACTCATAAAGACAAGAGTTCACGTCTGACTTGTATCTCGATCTAGCAGAAATGAGATTCGATCCTTCACACTTCTAAATAGCAATCGAACACTCATCCTTTGAGCCACAGAGCTTGACATTTGGTGATAATGATTTAGTGAGCCAAAATACAAAGAAATATCTGCCAAACCTTGGTCAGGATGAAATTGGTAATAAAGCCCCATTCAGATATTTACTCCACCATCTAGACTCTGTGGCTCAGGTCATAATGTGATGAGCTTTAATCAAGGAGACCCGGGTTCAAACCTCACTATGGCTAATGTCCAACTAAAGCTTATTATGTTCACCAGGAATAAACACAAGTTCTCTGAGGAAGAGACTCATAAAGACAAGAGTTCAGATCTGACATTTATCTTGTTTTATTGAATCAGCTCACACACAGGTCAGCAGTCCAACATCAGTTCCAGCAAGTGTTCAGACAAGGAGATCTGTGGCTCTGTGGTAAGAGCGCTGCCCCACGGCTTCAGGGGTTGCTGGTATCGGTCCCAGCCAGAACTCTGCGATATGTGTGAATGGTGAGTGAGTGAGTGTGAGGCGCGCCTGAAGAAGGGGGGATACCAGTTCGGTCTCCCCCTGGAGCTTCCGGAGCCGTGTCCAGCAGGGGTTATACTTTACAGCCTGCCAAAAAATTTAAAATGAACTGTATAAAAATTCTGGACCTTCGTCCCTTCCCCACCCGTTTCGGTTACCATCATTTACTTTCTAGAGGAGTGACCCTCCACAAAGCAAATGATGGTAACCGACATGTGCAAGACAATCACACATGATCTACATCACCTGTGCAGCAGCAGATGATCATCATCAGTACAGTCAGTGTCTGTCCACACGTCTCTGCTTCTGTTCAACAGGCTTACAGTCCACAACACGTCACTGATCCTGTAGAGTCAACACACATTATTACACACTGAATATCTGATCTAACAATAGACATATATAACATATGTATCAAATATTGCGCCCTCCTGTGGAGATTGTTATGAATTACACATTTGCAAATCTTGAACCAATGAATTTAAAATATTCGCTATAACAGCGCCTTCTTGTGGGGATTTTTGTGGACTGCACTGCTGCCGTTCTAAAAGAATGAAAGTTTCTCCCTCCTGTGGAGATATTTCTGAATTACACCACTGCAAATCTCATTGACTGAATGTAAACATGTCGCCCTCCTGTGGAGTTTTTTCTGAATTACACCTTTGCAGATTTATTGATTTGAAAGATTGTGGTGATTTTTGTGGATTTCAGCACAGTAAATGTAGGTAAAGTCTAGATCGGATATGCGGCCTGGGAGTGCAATATGCACATTAATAAAGCAGCATTTTTTTGACACTGTATAACAATAATTAATATTTTCACAGTACTGTGAGGGTTGGGTTTAGGGTTGGGGTGGGGGTAGACGTTAATAAAATACAACAAATGAGAAAGTTAATAAATAATAGAAATAATTCGCGTTAACTTCCGGCCGCAAACGTATCCGCTCTAGCAACAACCGTAAATGTAAAGCACTGAGATTTCTCCTTCTTGTGGTGCAGCTGTAGTTGTGTGTATTTTTATCCACTGATGCTGACAACCGACATTTTATTGCCCTCGTGTGGAGATTTCCCAGAATTACACCTTAGCAAATCTAATGAATTTAAAGTATTGTAATATATATTACTCTTGTTGTGATGTTTGTGAACTGCACTGCTGCTGTTGTAAAATAATGAAGTTAAACGTTTCACGCTTGTGTAGATATATCTGAAATACACTTTTGCAAATCGAATGATTTTAAAGATGCTGCATTTACTGCATTGACTCAATAAGTTAACTTGTTGTCTCATATTTAGTAGGTATGTGGTTTGGTTTATTTAGATAAACGTCTAGAAAGGGGTTTATATGCTCATTTATTTCCCATAAAACACCACTAGAGTCAGAAGGTTTATGTTAACCATATTTATGAATTTGAATTAGCTGTAATCTGTCTTATTATTTATTTATTATGTATTTATTTTGATATGTGTAAAATTGAGGTATTTGGTATTTTATTAAAAAATACATTTCAATGTAAACAACAACAGTAAAACATTAGTATTGGACATCTCCACCGACTTATGTATTACCTACTTATTCTTCAGGACACAAAGTGTCTTAAATCTTTACATTTTTTACTAGTTTATATTTACATTTACTTGTATAAATGTCTGAAATCTTCACTTTACAAATGCTGACAAGCACAAACCAACTTAATCTCAGTAGAGACAGCAACACAAGTCAACACAGCTTCAGCTGCTCTCAGTTTAGTCACATTTTCTCAGTTCTAGCGGACGTCCACTGATCAGTTTGTTTACGTTTTGCATTTTATTCAATAATATTTCATGTTGAACCTTTAATCACTAGTCTTTGAAAATTGTTTCATATTTCATTAATAGATATTTGATATTTCTACACTGTCAATCAAAAGTATGCCCTGAAACCCTAAACAAAGTGAGAAAATGAATCACTTATGACTGAGTACATGTTTGAGTATGTGTTTTTAACATTCAAAACTGGTTAAACATCACAGCTACACCGTTTCACTGGTGTAAAGTTGAGCTCCAGCAGATGACAGCTCAGTGCCAGACTCATAATGTCAGTCAACAGCAGATTTTACAGCCCGACAGCGAAGAAAAGCCACACCAAGTGCAGAAATGGAGAGTAACGCGACTCACCTGTAAGTGACTTTGTTCTGTTGGTTTAGTTTGTAGTGATGTTGCTGTAGTGTTTGTGTTCAGTCATTGCTCTCTCTCTCTCTCCTCTGCAGCAGTGAAGATACACACGTGTGTTTGTTGTGTTTCTGCTGCAGATCTTTGACCTGTTTTCAACAGCTGACGCTCCTCCACACACTCCTCCACATCCAGGCGGATTCACAGCTCCAGTAAAGGTATTTATGAGCTCATATTTCCAGTAGAGAGTCCAGAAAGTGTGTTTGTTGTGCTGCTGCTCTGTCGCATGTTTGTTAGGGGAGGGACTTTCTGTAGAAAGCATTTGATTGGCCAGATTTGGTGTAGAGTCCTCAATACAGTATGAGGAGACTTTAGAGGTAAATGATGATATTTACAGTGTTTAATTGTGTTTAGTGACATTTAAAGCCCCACAAGCAGCTGTAAGATCATTTAACATATGGTTGATGTGTTTGATTGAGGAATGAAGCAGGTTTTTCACATTTTGAACAATGAAATATAATAATATATTAGCATATGATGCAGTTTACATTAATTCTGAACAATTTACGTTTTATATGAATTATTTGTGTTTATTTAATTTTTTTTTTCCAAATGTGTAGAATGTGGTTATCCTCACATTGGAGAAAGAAATGTGGGTTTATGTGTGTGGTGATGGTGTAGTGGTAAGAGCACACATCATGACGTCTGAAGCTGTCACAGCATACCTGGGTTCAAACTCAAATGCTGCTGCTTTTTACTGCTGAGATATTCAGAAAAAAAAAAGTTTTTCTATGTTTGTGGTTCCGCCCTAATTACCTTGCTGTTTGCATATATGTTGTTGTGAGCCACACATCAAGGCTGGTTTCGTACCCAGACCCCTGGCATAATCTTGTCCACAGCAAACATGTGTTCACCCACTAGCCCATTATGGCTTTCAGTCTGTCAGCTGCTGTTTGGGCCACACTGTTTGATTGAATCCCAGTAACTGAAATTGAAGTAAGAAATAGTGGGATTTGAACCCATGTCTCCTGTATGATTGCACATTGCTTTATGACTTGAGCTACTGAGTCTGATGAAATTTTGAGTTTTAAAATTGGTTTTATTGACAGTTTTGAGAAAGATATGATACAATATCAGCAGAAGTGGGAATCAATCCTTTACACTTCTGTATGACAGTCAACGACTCATCCACTAAACCACATCGCTTGACATATGGATATGTCAGTTTTGTGGGCCAAATTACAAAGAAACATATGTCAAACCATCGTCATGGTGTAAATAGTGATAAAGCCTTATTCAGACACAAAAATCATCGTCCAGACTCAGTGGCTCAGGTCATAAAGTGTTGAGCTTTAATCAAAGAGATCCGGGTTCAATCCTCACTTTGGCTAATGTCCAACTTAAGCTTATTATACTCAGCAAGACCTCCTGATGATGGACGCTGGTGTGAAACCCATGATGGGTGAATAAACACAAGTTCTCTGAGGAAGAGACTCATAAAGACAAGAGTTCACGTCTGACTTGTATCTCGATCTAGCAGAAATGAGATTCGATCCTTCACACTTCTAAATAGCAGTCGAACACTCATCCTTTGAGCCACAGAGCTTGACATTTGGTGATAATGATTTAGTGAGCCAAAATACAAAGAAATATCTGCCAAACCTTGGTCAGGATGAAATTGGTAATAAAGCCCCATTCAGATATTTACTCCACCATCTAGACTCTGTGGCTCAGGTCATAATGTGATGAGCTTTAATCAAGGAGACCCGGGTTCAAACCTCACTATGGCTAATGTCCAACTAAAGCTTATTATGTTCACCAGGAATAAACACAAGTTCTCTGAGGAAGAGACTCATAAAGACAAGAGTTCAGATCTGACATTTATCTTGTTTTATTGAATCAGCTCACACACAGGTCAGCAGTCCAACATCAGTTCCAGCAAGTGTTCAGACAAGGAGATCTGTGGCTCTGTGGTAAGAGCGCTGCCCCACGGCTTCAGGGGTTGCTGGTATCGGTCCCAGCCAGAACTCTGCGATATGTGTGAATGGTGAGTGAGTGAGTGTGAGGCGCGCCTGAAGAAGGGGGGATACCAGTTCGGTCTCCCCCTGGAGCTTCCGGAGCCGTGTCCAGCAGGGGTTATACTTTACAGCCTGCCAAAAAATTTAAAATGAACTGTATAAAAATTCTGGACCTTCGTCCCTTCCCCACCCGTTTCGGTTACCATCATTTACTTTCTAGAGGAGTGACCCTCCACAAAGCAAATGATGGTAACCGACATGTGCAAGACAATCACACATGATCTACATCACCTGTGCAGCAGCAGATGATCATCATCAGTACAGTCAGTGTCTGTCCACACGTCTCTGCTTCTGTTCAACAGGCTTACAGTCCACAACACGTCACTGATCCTGTAGAGTCAACACACATTATTACACACTGAATATCTGATCTAACAATAGACAAATATAACATATGTATCAAATATTGCGCCCTCCTGTGGAGATTGTTATGAATTACACATTTGCAAATCTTGAACCAATGAATTTAAAATATTCGCTATAACAGCGCCTTCTTGTGGGGATTTTTGTGGACTGCACTGCTGCCGTTCTAAAAGAATGAAAGTTTCTCCCTCCTGTGGAGATATTTCTGAATTACACCACTGCAAATCTCATTGACTGAATGTAAACATGTCGCCCTCCTGTGGAGTTTTTTCTGAATTACACCTTTGCAGATTTATTGATTTGAAAGATTGTGGTGATTTTTGTGGATTTCAGCACAGTAAATGTAGGTAAAGTCTAGATCGGATATGCGGCCGGGAGTGCAATATGCACATTAATAAAGCAGCATTTTTTTGACACTGTATAACAATAATTAATATTTTCACAGTACTGTGAGGGTTGGGTTTAGGGTTGGGGTGGGGGTAGACGTTAATAAAATACAACAAATGAGAAAGTTAATAAATAATAGAAATAATTCGCGTTAACTTCCGGCCGCAAACGTATCCGCTCTAGCAACAACCGTAAATGTAAAGCACTGAGATTTCTCCTTCTTGTGGTGCAGCTGTAGTTGTGTGTATTTTTATCCACTGATGCTGACAACCGACATTTTATTGCCCTCGTGTGGAGATTTCCCAGAATTACACCTTAGCAAATCTAATGAATTTAAAGTATTGTAATATATATTACTCTTGTTGTGATGTTTGTGAACTGCACTGCTGCTGTTGTAAAATAATGAAGTTAAACGTTTCACGCTTGTGTAGATATATCTGAAATACACTTTTGCAAATCGAATGATTTTAAAGATGCTGCATTTACTGCATTGACTCAATAAGTTAACTTGTTGTCTCATATTTAGTAGGTATGTGGTTTGGTTTATTTAGATAAACGTCTAGAAAGGGGTTTATATGCTCATTTATTTCCCATAAAACACCACTAGAGTCAGAAGGTTTATGTCAACCATATTTATGAATTTGAATTAGCTGTAATCTGTCTTATTATTTATTATGTATTTATTTTGATATGTGTAAAATTGAGGTATTTGGTATTTTATTAAAAAATACATTTCAATGTAAACAACAACAGTAAAACATTAGTATTGGACATCTCCACCGACTTATGTATTACCTACTTATTCTTCAGGACACAAAGTGTCTTAAATCTTTACATTTTTTACTAGTTTATATTTACATTTACTTGTATAAATGTCTGAAATCTTCACTTTACAAATGCTGACAAGCACAAACCAACTTAATCTCAGTAGAGACAGCAACACAAGTCAACACAGCTTCAGCTGCTCTCAGTTTAGTCACATTTTCTCAGTTCTAGCGGACGTCCACTGATCAGTTTGTTTACGTTTTGCATTTTATTCAATAATATTTCATGTTGAACCTTTAATCACTAGTCTTTGAAAATTGTTTCATATTTCATTAATAGATATTTGATATTTCTACACTGTCAATCAAAAGTATGCCCTGAAACCCTAAACAAAGTGAGAAAATGAATCACTTATGACTGAGTACATGTTTGAGTATGTGTTTTTAACATTCAAAACTGGTTAAACATCACAGCTACACCGTTTCACTGGTGTAAAGTTGAGCTCCAGCAGATGACAGCTCAGTGCCAGACTCATAATGTCAGTCAACAGCAGATTTTACAGCCCGACAGCGAAGAAAAGCCACACCAAGTGCAGAAATGGAGAGTAACGCGACTCACCTGTAAGTGACTTTGTTCTGTTGGTTTAGTTTGTAGTGATGTTGCTGTAGTGTTTGTGTTCAGTCATTGCTCTCTCTCTCTCTCCTCTGCAGCAGTGAAGATACACACGTGTGTTTGTTGTGTTTCTGCTGCAGATCTTTGACCTGTTTTCAACAGCTGACGCTCCTCCACACACTCCTCCACATCCAGGCGGATTCACAGCTCCAGTAAAGGTATTTATGAGCTCATATTTCCAGTAGAGAGTCCAGAAAGTGTGTTTGTTGTGCTGCTGCTCTGTCGCATGTTTGTTAGGGGAGGGACTTTCTGTAGAAAGCATTTGATTGGCCAGATTTGGTGTAGAGTCCTCAATACAGTATGAGGAGACTTTAGAGGTAAATGATGATATTTACAGTGTTTAATTGTGTTTAGTGACATTTAAAGCCCCACAAGCAGCTGTAAGATCATTTAACATATGGTTGATGTGTTTGATTGAGGAATGAAGCAGGTTTTTCACATTTTGAATAGTAAAATATAATAATATATTCGCATATGATGCAGTTTACATTTATTTAAAATAACTTACATTTGATATGAATTATTTGTGTTCATTTAATTTTTTTTTTTCAAAATGTGTAGAATGTGGTTATCCTCACATTGGAGAAAGAAATGTGGGTCTATATGTGGTGATGGTGTAGTGGTCAGGGCACACATCATTACATCCGAAGCTGTCACAGCATACGTGGGTTCAGATCCAAGCACTGTTGCTGCTTTTTACTGCTGAGATATTCCGAAGAAAAAAAACAAATTTTATGTTAGAGTTCCCGCTCTAATTACCTTGCTGTTTGTATTGGTGTGAGCTACACGCCGAGGTGGGTTTCGTACCCAGCCCTTTGTTGTTACTTTGTTCACTGCAACCATGAGCTCATCCACTAGCCCATCATGGCTTTCATTCTGTCAGCTGCTGTTTAGGCCACACTGTTTGATTGAATTCCAGCAACCGAAAGTAAAGTAAGCAATAGTGGGATTTGAACCCATGTCTCCTATATGGCAGGCGGAGGTTCATCCACTGAACCACAGGACTTGACACCTGGCAGTAGTTGTTTTGTGAGCCAAATTACAAAGAAGAATATGTCACTCCTTGGTCACGATGAAAACAGTGATAAAGCCCCATTAAGACACATTGTTCACCATCTAGACTCAGTGGCTCAAGTCATAAACTATTGATCTTTAATCAAGGAGACCCGGGTTCAAACCTCACTATGGCTAACGTCCATCTGAACCTCATTATACTGACCAGGAGCCCCTGATGATGGACGTGAAACCCATGATGGGTGAATAAACACAAGTTCTCTGGGGAAGAGACTCATAAAGACAAGAGTTCAAATCCGACTTGTACCTCAGACTAGCAGAAATGAGATTCGATCCTTCACACTTCTAAATAGCAGTCGAATGATCATCCTTTGAGCCACAGGGTTTGACATTTGGCAGTCGGTTTTTCGTGGGCCAAATTACAAAGAAACATGCGTCAAACCTTGGTCGTAATGAGAATAGTGATAAAGCCCCAATCTGACCTCTCTTTCACTGTCCAGACTCGGTGGCTCAGGTCATAAAGTGTTGATCTTTAATCTAGGAGACCCGGGTTCAAACCTCACTATGACTAATGTCTTACTGGGTTCATTATGTTCACCAAGACGATGGACGCTGATGTGAAACTAATGATGGTTGATGAGTGAATAAACACAAGTTCTCTGAGGAAGAGACTCATAAAGACAAGGGTTCAGATCTGACATATATTCTTGTTTTATTGAATCAGCTCACACACAGGTCAGCAGTCCAACATCAGTTCCAGCAGGTGTTCAGACAGGAGATCTGTGGCTCTGTGGTAAGAGCGCTGCCCCACGGCATCAGGGGTTGCTGGTATCAGTCCCAGCCAGAACTCTGCGATATGTGTGAATGGTGAGTGAGTGTGAGGCGCGCCTGAAGAAGGGGGGATACCAGTTCGGTCTCCCCCTGGAGCTTCCGGAGCCGTGTCCAGCAGGGGTTATACTTTACAGCCTGCCAAAAAAATTTAAAATGAACTGTATAAAATTCTGGACCTTCGTCCCTTCCCCACCCGTTTCGGTTACCATCATTTACTTTGTAGAGGAGTGACCCTCCACAAAGCAAATGATGGTAACCTACATGTGCAAGACAAACACACAATCACACACATGATCTACATCACCTGTGCAGCAGCAGATGATCATCATCAGTACAGTCAGTGTCTGTCCACACGTCTCTGCTTCTGTTCAACAGGCTTACAGTCCACAACACTTCACTGATCCTGTAGAGTCAACACACAAATACACGCATTATTACACACACTGAATATCTGATCTATCAATAGACAAATAGACAAATATTACATATGTATCAAATATTGCGCCCTCCTGTGGAGATTTCTCTGAACTACACTTTTGCAAATCTTGAATCTGCTGAATTTAAAATATTCGCCCTCTTGTGGGGATTTTTGTGGACTGCACTGCTGCCGCTCTAAAATAAGGAAAGTTTCTCCCTCCTGTGGAGATATTTCTGAATTACACCACTGCGAATTTGATGAATTCTAAATGTTCGCCCTCGTGTGGTGATTTTGGTGAATGACACCACTGCAAATCCAATAGTATGAATTTAAACATGTCGCCCTCCTGTGGAGATATTTCTGAATTACACCTTTGCAGTTCAGTTGATTTGAAAGATTGTGCTAATGTTTTTCCTGAACTTCAGCACAGCAAATGTAAAGCACTGAGATTTCACCTTCCTGTGGCGCAGCTGTAGTTCTGTGTATTTTCCTCCACTGATGCTGACAACCAGAAACAATGGAAGTCTTGAGGTTTAAACTAAAAAAGTAATTATTATTAAATAGAGACTTATCATCAAATGCTAAATATCACACAGTTTTTATGGGGATCTTCAAATGACAGCGAAGCTTGAGTAAACTGAGGTCATCGTGAGCACAGATCTGCTTCCTGTTGAAGCGAGTCGTTTTCTGTCTTCATCTGTTCCAGGAAAGATCAAAATCTGTTCTTGTTGACTCTATTATTATGATTATTTGAATCAGTTTTTAATCTTTGACATGATTTTGATCAGTGACTGAAGTTAAACATGACCTAATGTAGTGAAGTGTTCAGCTGAAGCGTCTGTGTCTGTCAAATCTCTGTTTTCAGGATCTGGGTAATTCTTCAACTACGAGCACTTTTATGTCCTTTGATCAAATATCCAAACATATATATAATTTTGTTCAAATTTCTCTTTTTTGTCAAACTAACAATCAAACCTACTTAAAAAATTTTTAAACCAAAACAAAATGACGGTAAATAAGAGTGTTTTGTATACATGAAAGGCTTGTATCAAGTCAAAGCTAATCAGTGAAGCTATTTTTCATTTTTTTCATAATAAACTGTTGAAATGTCATTTCCATCACCACACACATTATTAAAAACATTTAAAAAGTTCTCATCACACATTAAAGTGTATTCACAATGTATGAGTTTATGCTCTGTTTAATATCCAAATTCAGTTTATTTATTTTCTAATAAGCTCTTAACCAAATTATATAAAGTTTTAGAGTGTGACAGGTGTACAATTCAGCACACAACTAATTTATTTCACTGACAAATGTATAACTATTATTGATATTGTGGAAAGATTTGGTTAAACTAGAAACAAAAATGATCTTAGACAATGTTTGACTGCCATCATTTATGTCATTTACAAATATAAGCTGTATATTGAGATGTGCTGGAATTGACATTTGTTCAGTTCACGATGGAGAAAATGTTTCCCTTCTTATCTAAGTTTGTCCTCTTACAGATCTTAAAACTAGACAAAGTGTTTAAACTTATGAGGCTATGTTACGTTAATTTTGAACAAGTTTTTTTACTCAATTTCACAAGGTTAAAAGTGCCCGTAGTTGAAGAATGGCCCATCTACCAAGCCAGGTCAGAGGTCATGGAGAGCTCTCGAGGGGAACTGGATTCCTGGTGGATTGAAAACAACTGATTGCTGAGTTTTTCTATTTTATGTGTAAATTCTCTGTAAAGTAATTTTCTTTGTATGCAGGAGAGATTTTCTGTCTTAGTGTAAGGCAGGGAGATCGGCCAGCAAACTCAATGCCAGTGTGAAGCCCTCCTGCTGCAGAACCACAAACTATCTCCCGTAAATTCTCTTAATTTTATTTAATCTGCGGCTCAGAGTCTTCTCTTGATCTGACACAGCAGTCGTTTTGGTCTCAACTGTTCATTTCCCTCCTAACAATGTCAAAGTAATTATTAAGGCATACACTCAATCATCTAATCATTCATGGGTCATTATTTGTGCTCACTTTATATTGAACTTCAGCACAAATGCTTGATTAACAATGTGGAAATATCAAACCAATACGAATGTAATATGAAACAATTTCCAGAAGCTGATGATGACAGACTTGATATAAAGTATTGATCAATTAAATGCAAAACATGAATATTGAACCTCCAAGCTTGTGACTTTCTCACCATGATGTTCTTCACTCCAGATGATCATTTAGCCTGTAGGTAATTAATGCGCCACTCATCAATAAAGACACACAGAACTTGTTTGACGAGCTCTTATATTGGGGATGCAGAATGTTTTCATTGCTTACAGATTTAATTGACGCAGACACAAATGATAATTTTACCAACAAAAATACGAACACATTTCCTTTACTAAATGCCGTATAAAGATGACTGGCTGCTTTATTTTCAATCCTATATTGTAGTAAGCCGTTCATTAAGTTTTGCATTATAGGTATTTCTGTTGCTGTATGAAAACGCAATTAGTGGATGAAAAAAAAATCTTGTAAACTCTGCATGAGGCAGATTTGGTCAGTCTTTCTCCAATAGTATCTGCATGCAGACTTGGATTTGCAAGCTGAGACTTCCTATATCAGACTTACAATGTCAGACGCTGTACTCAATGGAGCTAGTGACGTCATTGTGAGGGGTGGGGCTAGGGGTGCGCTTTAAACCGCAGATCCCATTCGCTCCACTAGGCGGCATCAGCGAGCTGCTCTTTTTGTCTGAACACCTTTGACAACAGCAACACAGATCAACACAGGTACACCGTTTTACTGGCGTCAAGTTGAGCTCCAGCAGATGACAGCTCAGTGCCAGACTCATAATGTCAGTCAACAGCACATATTACAGCCTGACAGCGAAGAAAAGCCACACCAAGTGCAAAAATGGAGAGTAACGCGACTCACCTGTAAGTGACTTTGCACTGTTGGTTTAGTTTGTAGTGATGTTGTTGTAGTGTTTGTGTTCAGTCATTGCTCTCTCTCTCCTCTGCAGCAGTGAAGATACACACGTGTGTTTGTTGTGTTTCTGCAGCAGATCTTTGACCTGTTCTCAACAGCTGACGCTCCTCCACACACTCCTCCACATCCAGGCGGATTCACAGCTCCAGTAAAGGTATTTATGAGCTCATATTTCCAGTAGAGAGTCCAGAAAGTGTGTTTGTTGTGCTGCTGCTCTGTCGCGTGTTTGTTGGGGGAGGGACTTTCTGTAGAAAGCATCTGATTGGCCAGATTTGGTGTAGAGTCCTCAATACAGTATGAGGAGACTTTAGAGGTAAATGATGATATTTACAGTGTTTAATTGTGTTTAGTGACATTTAAAGCCCCACAAGCAGCTGTAAGATCATTTGAAACATGTTCATGTGTCTGATTGAAGAATAAGCAGGTTTTTCACATTTTGAATAGTGAAATATAATAATATATTCGCATATGATGCAGTTTACATTTATTTAAAATAACTTACATTTGATATGAATTATTTGTGTTTATTTGTTTTTTTTTTCTCAAAATGTGTAGAATGTGGTCATCCTCACATTGGAGAAAGAAATGTGGGTTTATAAGTGGTGATGGTGTAGTGGTCAGAGCACACATCATGACATCTGAAGCTGTCACAGCATACCTGGGTTCAAATCCAAGCTTGCTGCTTTAATCCTTTTAGATATTCAGAAAAGCAACAAAGTATTTTTATGTTTGAGTTGCCGCTCTAATTACATTACTGATTGCATTTGTGTTGTTGTGAGCTACACATTGAGGTGAGATTCATGCCCAGGCTTCTGCCGTTACCTTATCCACAGCAACCAAGTGTTCTTCCACTAGCCCATCATGGCTTTCATTCTGTCAGCTGCTGTTTGGGACACACTGATTGAATTCCAGTAACCGAAAGTAAAGTAAGCAATAGAGGGATTTGAACCCATGTCCCCTACATGGCAGGCGAAGGCTCATCCACTGAACCACAGGACTTGACATCTGGCAGTAGTTGTTTTGTGAGCCAAATCACAAAGAAGAATATGTCACACCTTGGTCATGATGAAAACAGTGATAAAGCCCCATTAAGACACATTGTTCACCATCTAGACTCAGTGGCTCAAGTCATAAACTATTGATCTTTAATCAAGGAGACCCGGGTTCATACCTCACTATGGCTAACGTCCATCTGAACCTCCTTATACTGACCAGGACCCCCTGATGATGGACGTGAAACCCATGATGGGTCAATAAACACAAGTTCTCTGAGGAAGAGACTCATAAAGACAAGAGTTCAAATCCGACTTGTACCTCAGACTAGCAGAAATGAGATTCGATCCTTCACACTTCTAAATAGCAGGCGAAAGCTCATCCTTTGAGCCACAGGGTTCGACATTTGGCAGCAGGTTTTTTGTGGGCCAAATTACAAAGAAACATGCGTCAAACCTTGGTCGTAATGAGAATAGTGATAAAGCCCCAATACGACATCTTCTTCACTGTCCAGACTCGGTGGCTCAGGTCATAAAGTGTTGATCTTTAATCTAGGAGACCCGGGTTCAATCCTCACTATGACGAATGTCTTACTGGGTTCATTATGTTCACCAAGACGATGGACGCAGATGTGAAACTAATGATGGTTGATGAGTGAATAAACACAAGTTCTCTGAGGAAGAGACTCATAAAGACAAGGGTTCAGATCTGACATATATTCTTGTTTTATTGAATCAGCTCACACACAGGTCAGCAGTCCAACATCAGTTCCAGCAAGTGTTCAGACATGGAGATCTGTGGCTCTGTGGTAAGAGCGCTGCCCCACGGCTTCAGGGGTTGCTGGTTCAAGGCCAGCCAGAACTCTGCGATATGTGTGAATGGTGAGTGAGTGTGAGGCGCGCCTGAAGAAGGGGGGATACCAGTTCGGTCTCCCCCTGGAGCTTCCGGAGCCGTGTCCAGCAGGGGTTATACTTTACAGCCCTGCAAAAAATTTAAAATGAACTGTATAAAAATTCTGGACCTGCGTCCCTTCCCCACCCATTTCGGTTACCATCATTTACTTTCTAGAGGAGTGACCCTCCACAAAGCAAATGATGGTAACCGACATGTGGAACAGACACAATCACACACATGATCTACATCACCTGTGCAGCAGCAGATGATCGTCATCAGTACAGTCAGTGTCTGTCCACACGTCTCTGCTTCTGTTCAACAGGTTTACAGTCCACAACACTTCACTGATCCTGTAGAGTCGACACAAATACACACATTATTACACACACACTGAATATCTGATCTAACAATAGACAAATATACTAATATTACATTTGTATCAAATATTGCGCCCTCCTGTGGAGATTGTTATGAATTACACCTTTGCAAATCTTGAACCAATGAATTTAAAATATTCGCTATAACAGCGCCTTCTTGTGGGGATTTTTGTGGACTGCACTGCTGCCGTTCTAAAAGAATGAAAGTTTCTCCCTCCTGTGGAGATATTTCTGAATTACACCACTGCAAATCTCATTGACTGAATGTAAACATGTCGCCCTCCTGTGGAGTTTTTTCTGAATTACACCTTTGCAGATTTATTGATTTGAAAGATTGTGGTGATTTTTGTGGATTTCAGCACAGTAAATGTAGGTAAAGTCTAGATCGGATATGAGGCCGGCCGGGAGTGCAATATGCACATTAATAAAGCAGCATTTTTTTGACACTGTATAACAATAATTAATATTTTCACAGTACTGTGAGGTTTGGGTTTAGGGTTGGGGTGGGGGTAGACGTTAATAAAATACAACAAATGAGAAAGTTAATAAATAATAGAAATAATTCACGTTAACTTCTGGCCGCAAACGTATCTGCTCTAGCAACAACCGTAAATGTAAAGCACTGAGATTTCTCCTTCCTGTGGTGCAGCTGTAGTTGTGTGTATTTTTATCCACTGATGCTGACAACCGACATTTTATTGCCCTCGTGTGGAGATTTCCCAGAATTACACCATAACAAATCTTATGAGTTTAAAATATTATAATATATATTACTCTTGTGCTGATGTTTGTGAACTGCACTGCTGCTGTTATAAAATAATGAAGTTAAAAGTTTCACGCTTGTGAAGATATTTCTGAATTACACCTTTGCAAATTGAAGGATTCTGAGGTGCTGCATATTCTGCATTGATTCAATAAGTTTAATTGTTCTCTGATATTTAGTAGGTTTGTGATTTATTTAGGTAAACCTCCAGAAACAGTTTAATATGCTCATTCATTTCCTATAAAATATGACTAGGGTCAGAAGGTTCATATCAACCATATTTATGAATTTGAGTAAGCTGTGATCTGACTTGCGGCCTGCATTATTGTGTTATGGATAATTTTAGGCTACATTATAATTAAACTTAACAAAAGAGACCGACAGAGATTTATTCTGTTGTATTTTGAAGCTCTGATATAAAACAGGCAGAATTAACATCAACCTCTGCTTCAACTGTTGGTGTTTAATAAAGTCTATTGCAGTTCTTTCACTACAGAAAGTTTACAGTAATAGCAAAGTGATTGACGATTTTTAAATGTGCATTTTGTAGTATGTACACACTTATACTCAGCAGACTACAAAATACTCTTATAGAGATCAAAATGGCAGAGGACTGAGCAGTGCATTGAATGTGGATAATATGAATGTGTTTGTGAATCAGCTGTTCACAGTAGACTGTAAACAAACACAGTGAAACTCTGCTATTGGACATCTCCACTGATTTATTTATTCTTCAGGACTCAAATTCTTAAATTTGACTTAAACATTTTGCAGCATCCATAGAAACATCTGAAATGTTTATTTGACAAGCACATACCAACTTCATCTGCAGTAAAGACAGTAAAACAAATCAATACAGCTTCAGCTGCTCTCTGTTTAAAGTCACATTTTCTCAGTTCAAGCGGACATTTAATGATCAGTTTGTTTATGTTTTACATTTTATTCAACAATATTTTTATGTTGAGCCTGAAATCAATAGTTTTTTTGAAAATTGTTTCATATTTTATTGATAATTATTTGATATTTCCACACTGTCAATCAAAAATATGCCCTGAAACTCTAAATATAGTGAGAAAATTAACCATTTACGAATGATTAGATGTTTGAGTTCATGCTTTAAACATTAAAAATTAGTTAAACACACAGACATGTAGCAAAACTGTGCTCACGATGATCTGAGGTTAATTCCTGCCTCTCTGCCGATCCTGATTTAAATAGTATTTATTTATTCAGCGAGCTGCTCTTTTAGTCTGAACACCTTTGACAACAGCGACACCAGATCAACACAGGTACACCGTTTCACTGGTGTAATGTTGAGCTCCAGCAGATGACAGCTCAGTGCCAGACTCATAATGTCAGTCAACAGCAGATATTACAGCCAGACAGCAAAGACAAGCCACACCAAGTGCAGAAATGGAGAGTAACGCGACTCACCTGTAAGTGACTTTGCTCTGTTGGTTTAGTTTGTAGTGATGTTGTTGTAGTGTTTGTGTTCAGTCATTGCTCTCTCTCTCCTCCTCTGCAGCAGTGAAGATACACACGTGTGTTTGTTGTGTTTGTGCTGCAGATCTTTGACCTGTTCTCAACAGCTGACGCTCCTCCACACACTCCTCCACATCCAGGCGGATTCACAGCTCCAGTAAAGGTATTTATGAGCTCATATTTCCAGTAGAGAGTCCAGAAAGTGTGTTTGTTGTGCTGCTGCTCTGTCGCGTGTTTGTTGGGGGAGGGACTTTCTGTAGAGAGCATGTGATTGGCCAGATTTGGTGTAGAGTCCTCAGTACAGTATGAGGAGACTTTAGAGGTAAATGATGATATTTACAGTGTTTAATTGTGTTTAGTGACATTTAAAGCCCCACAAGCAGCTGTAAGATCATTTAACATATGGTTGATGTGTTTGATTGAAGAATAAGCAGGTTTTTCACATTTTGAATAGTGAAATATAATAATATATTCGCATATGATGCAGTTTACATTTATTTAAAATAACTTACATTTGATATGAATTATTTGTGTTTATTTGTTTTTTTTTCTCAAAATGTGTAGAATGTGGTTATCCTCACATTGGAGAAAGAAATGTGGGTTTATATGTGTGTGGTGATGGTGAAGTGGTCAGAGCACACATCATGACATCTGAAGCTGTCACAGCATACTTGGGTTCAAATCCAAGCTTGTTGCTTTTAACCTTTTAGATATTCAGAAAAGCAACAAAGTATTTTTATGTGTGAGTTCCCGCTCTAATTACATTGCTGATTGCATTTGTGTTGTTGTGAACTACACATTGATGTGAGTTTCGTACCCAGGCCTCTGCCGTTACCTTATCCACAGCAACCAAGTGTTCATCCACTAGCCCATCATGGCTTTCATTCTGTCAGCTGCTGTTTGGGACACACTGATTGAATTCCAGTAACCGAAAGTAAAGTAAGCAATAGAGGGATTTGAACCCATGTCTCCTGCATGGCAGGCAATGGCTCATCCACTGAACCACAAGACTTGACATCTGGCAGTAGTTGTTTTGTGAGCCAAATCACAAAGAAGAATATGTCAAACCTTGGTCACGATGAAAACAGTGATAAAGCCCCATTCAGACAGATTGTTCACCATCTAGACTCAGTGGCTCAAGTCATAAACTATTGATCTTTAATCAAGGAGACCCGGGTTCAAACCTCACTATGGCTAACGTCCATGTGAACCTCCTTATACTGACCAGGACCCCCTGATGATGGACGTGAAACCCATGATGGGTGAATAAACACAAGTTCTCTGAGGAAGAGACTCATAAAGACAAGAGTTCAAATCCGACTTGTACCTCAGACTAGCAGAAATGAGATTCGATCCTTCACACTTCTAAATAGCAGGCGAAAGCTCATCCTTTGAGCCACAGGGTTTGACATTTGGCAGCAGGTTTTTCGTGGGCCAAATTACAAAGAAACATGCGTCAAACCTTGGTCGTAATGAGAATAGTGATAAAGCCCCAATACGACATCTTCTTCACTGTCCAGACTCGGTGGCTCAGGTCATAAAGTGTTGATCTTTAATCTAGGAGACCCGGGTTCAATCCTCACTATGACTAATGTCTTATTGGGTTCATTATGTTCACCAAGACGATGGACGCAGATGTGAAACTAATGATGGTTGATGAGTGAATAAACACAAGTTCTCTGAGGAAGACACTCATAAAGACAAGGGTTCAGATCTGACATATATTCTTGTTTTATTGAATCAGCTCACACACAGGTCAGCAGTCCAACATCAGTTCCAGCAAGAATTCAGACATGGAGATCTGTGGCTCTGTGGTAAGAGCGCTGCCCCACGGCTTCAGGGGTTGCTGGTATCGGTCCCAGCCAGAACTCTGCGATATGTGTGAATGGTGAGTGACTGTGAGGCGCGCCTGAAGAAGGGGGGATACCAGTTCGGTCTCCCCCTGGAGCTTCCAGAGCCGTGTCCAGCAGGGGTTATACTTTACAGCCTGGCAAAAAATTTAAAATGAACTGTATAAAAATTCTGGACCTGCGTCCCTTCCCCACCCGTTTCGGTTACCATCATTTACTTTGTAGAGGAGTGACCCTCCACAAAGCAAATGATGGTAACCGACATGTGGAACAGACACAATCACACACATGATCTACATCACCTGTGCAGCAGCAGATGATCGTCATCAGTACAGTCAGTGTCTGTCCACACGTCTCTGCTTCTGTTCAACAGGTTTACAGTCCACAACACGTCACTGATCCTGTAGAGTCGACACAAATACACACATTATTACACACACACTGAATATCTGATCTAACAATAGACAAATATACTAATATTACATTTGTATCAAATATTGTGCCCTCCTGTGGAGATTGTTATGAATTACACCTTTGCAAATCTTGAACCAATGAATTTAAAATATTCGCTATAACAGCGCCCTCTTGTGGGGATTTTTGTGGACTGCACTGCTGCCGTTCTAAAAGAATGAAAGTTTCTCCCTCCTGTGGAGATATTTCTGAATTACACCACTGCAAATCTCATTGACTGAATGTAAACATGTCGCCCTCCTGTGGAGTTTTCTGAATTACACCTTTGCAGATTTATTGATTTGAAAGATTGTGGTGATTTTTGTGGATTTCAGCACAGTAAATGTAGGTAAAGTCTAGATCGGATATCCGGCCGGCCGGGAGTGCAATATGCACATTAATAAAGCAGCATTTTTTTGACACTGTATAACAATAATTAATATTTTCACAGTACTGTGAGGTTTGGGTTTAGGGTTGGGGTGGGGGTAGACGTTAATAAAATACAACAAATGAGAAAGTTAATAAATAATAGAAATAATTCACGTTAACTTCTGGCCGCAAACGTATCCGCTCTAGCAACAACCGTAAATGTAAAGCACTGAGATTTCTCCTTCTTGTGGTGCAGCTGTAGTTGTGTGTATTTTTATCCACTGATGCTGACAACCGACATTTTATTGCCCTCGTGTGGAGATTTCCCAGAATTACACCATAACAAATCTTATGAGTTTAAAATATTATAATATATATTACTCTTGTGCTGATGTTTGTGAACTGCACTGCTGCTGTTATAAAATAATGAAGTTAAACATTTCACGCTTGTGAAGATATTTCTGAATTACACCTTTGCAAATTGAAGGATTCTGAGGTGCTGCATATTCTGCATTGATTCAATAAGTTTAATTGTTCTCTGATATTTAGTAGGTTTGTGATTTATTTAGGTAAACCTCCAGAAACAGTTTAATATGCTCATTCATTTCCTATAAAATATGACTAGGGTCAGAAGGTTCATATCAACCATATTTATGAATTTGAGTTAGCTGTGATCTGACTTGCGGCCTGCATTATTGTGTTATGGATAAATTTAGGCTACATTATAATTAAACTTAACAAAAGAGACCGACAGAGATTTATTCTGTTGTATTTTGAAGCTCTGATATAAAACAGGCAGAATTAACATCAACCTCTGCTTCAACTGTTGGTGTTTAATAAAGTCTATTGCAGTTCTTTCACTTCAGAAAGTTTACAGTAATAGCCGAGTGATTGACGATTTTTAAATGTGCATTTTGTAGTATGTACACACTTATACTCAGCAGACTACAAAATACTCTTATAGAGATCAAAATGGCAGAGGACTGAGCAGTGCATTGAATGTGGATAATATGAATGTGTTTGTGAATCAGCTGTTCACAGTAGACTGTAAACAAACACAGTGAAACTCTGCTATTGGACATCTCCACTGATTTATTTATTCTTCAGGACTCAAATTCTTAAATTTGACTTAAAAATTTTGCAGCATCCATAGAAACATCTGAAATGTTTATTTGACAAGCACATACCAACTTCATCTGCAGTAAAGACAGTAAAACAAATCAATACAGCTTCAGCTGCTCTCTGTTTAAAGTCACATTTTCTCAGTTCAAGCGGACATTTAATGATCAGTTTGTTTATGTTTTACATTTTATTCAACAATATTTTTATGTTGAGCCTGAAATCAATAGTTTTTTTGAAAATTGTTTCATATTTTATTGATAATTATTTGATATTTCCACACTGTCAATCAAAAATATGCCCTGAAACTCTAAATATAGTGAGAAAATTAACCATTTACGAATGATTAGATGTTTGAGTTCATGCTTTAAACATTAAAAATTAGTTAAACACACAGACATGTAGCAAAACTGTGCTCACGATGATCTGAGGTTAATTCCTGCCTCTCTGCCGATCCTGATTTAAATAGTATTTATTTATTCAGCGAGCTGCTCTTTTAGTCTGAACACCTTTGACAACAGCGACACAGATCAACACAGGTACACCATTTCACTGGTGTAAAGTTGAGCTCCAGCAGATGACAGCTCAGTGCCAGACTCATAATGTCAGTCAACAGCAGATTTTACAGCCAGACAGCAAAGACAAGCCACACCAAGTGAAGAAATGGAGAGTAACGCGACTCACCTGTAAGTGACTTTGCTCTGTTGGTTTAGTTTGTAGTGATGTTGTTGTAGTGTTTGTGTTCAGTCATTGCTCTCTCTCTCTCTCCTCTGCAGCAGTGAAGATACACACGTGTGTTTGTTGTGTTTCTGCTGCAGATCTTTGACCTGTTTTCAACAGCTGACGCTCCTCCACACACTCCTCCACATCCAGGCGGATTCACAGCTCCAGTAAAGGTATTTATGAGCTCATATTTCCAGTAGAGAGTCCAGAAAGTGTGTTTGTTGTGCTGCTGCTCTGTCGCGTGTATGTTGGGGGAGGGACTTTCTGTAGAAAGCATGTGATTGGCCAGATTTGGTGTAGAGTCATCAGTACAGTATGAGGAGACTTTAGAGGTAAATGATGATATTTACAGTGTTTAATTGTGTTTAGTGACATTTAAAGCCCCACAAGCAGCTGTAAGATCATTTAACATATGGTTGATGTGTTTGATTGAAGAATAAGCAGGTTTTTCACATTTTGAATAGTGAAATATAATAATATATTCGCATATGATGCAGTTTACATTTATTTAAAATAACTTACATTTGATATGAATTATTTGTGTTTATTTGTTTTTTTTTCTCAAAATGTGTAGAATGTGGTCATCCTCACATTGGAGAAAGAAATGTGGGTTTATATGTGGTGATGGTGAAGTGGTCAGAGCACACATCATGACATCTGAAGCTGTCACAGCATACCTGGGTTCAAATCCAAGCTTGTTGCTTTTAACCTTTTATATATTCAGAAAAGCAACAAAGTATTTTTATGTGTGAGTTCCCGCTCTAATTACATTGCTGATTGAATTTGTGTTGTTGTGAACTACACATTGAGGTGAGTTTCGTGCCCAGGCCTCTGCCATTACCTTATCCACAGCAACCAAGTGTTCTTCCACTAGCCCATCATGGCTTTCATTCTGTCAGCTGCTGTTTGGGACACACTGATTGAATTCCAGTAACCGAAAGTAAAGTAAGCAATAGTGGGATTTGAACCCATGTCTCCTGCATGGCAGGCGAAGGCTCATCCACTGAACCACAGGACTTACATCCAGCGATAGTTGTTTTGTGAGCCAAATTACAAAGAAATATTTGTCACACCTTGGTCATGATGAAAACAGTGATAAAGCCCCTATCAGACACATTGTTCACCATCTAGACTCAGTGGCTCAAGTCATAAACTATTGATCTTTAATCAAGGAGACCCGGGTTCAAACCTCACTATGGCTAACGTCCATCTGAATCTCATTATACTGACCAGGAGCCCCTGATGATGGAACGAAACCCATGATGGGTGAATAAACACAAGTTCTCTGAGGAAGAGACTCATAAAGACAAGAGTTCAAATCCGACTTGCACCTCAGACTAGCAGAAATGAGAATCGATCCTTCACACTTCTAAATAGCAGGCGAAAGCTCATCCTTTGAGCCACAGGGTTTGACATTTGGCAGAAGGTTTTTCGTGGGCCAAATTACAAAGAAACATGCGTCAAACCTGGGTCGTTATGAGAATAGTGATAAAGCCCCAATACGACATCTTCTTCACTGTCCAGACTCAGTGGCTCAGGTCATAAAGTGTTGATCTTTAATCTAGGAGACCTGGGTTCAATTCTCACTATGACTAATGTCTTACTGGGTTCATTATGTTCACCAAGACGATGGACACAGATGTGAAACTAATGATGGTTGATGAGTGAATAAACACAAGTTCTCTGAGGAAGAGACTCATAAAGACAAGGGTTCAGATCTGACATATATTCTTGTTTTATTGAATCAGCTCACACACAGGTCAGCAGTCCAACATCAGTTCCAGCAGGTGTTCAGACAGGAGATCTGTGGCTCTGTGGTAAGAGCGCTGCCCCACGGCTTCAGGGGTTGCTGGTATCGGTCCCAGCCAGAACTCTGCGATATGTGTGAATGGTGAGTGAGTGTGAGGCGCGCCTGAAGAAGGGGGGATACCAGTTCGGTCTCCCCCTGGAGCTTCCGGAGCCGTGTCCAGCAGGGGTTATACTTTACAGCCTGCCAAAAAATTTTAAATGAACTGTATAAAAATTCTGGACCTTCGTCCCTTCCCCACCCGTTTCGGTTACCATCATTTACTTTGTAGAGGAGTGACCCTCCACAAAGCAAATGATGGTAACCGACATGTGCAAGACAAACACACACAATCACACATGATCTACATCACCTGTGCAGCAGCAGATGATCGTCATCAGTACAGTCAGTGTCTGTCCACACGTCTCTGCTTCTGTTCAACAGGTTTACAGTCCACAACACGTCACTGATCCTGTAGAGTCGACACACAAATACACACATTATTACACACACACTGAATATCTGATCTAACAATAGACAAATAGACAAATATTAGATCAGTATCAAATATTGCGCCCTCCTGTGGAGATTTCTCTGAACTACACTTTTGCAAATCTTGAATTTACTGAATTTGAAATATTCGCCCTCTTGTGGGGATTTTTGTGGACTGCACTGCTGCCGCTCTAAAATAAGGAAAGTTTCTCCCTCCTGTGGAGATATTTCTGAATTACACCACTGCCAATTTGATGAATTTAAAATATTCGCCCTCGTGTGGTGATTTTGGTGTAAGACACCACTATAAATCCAATTGAATGAGTTTCAACATGTCGCCCTCCTGTGGAGATTTTCCTGAATTACACCTTTGCAGATGTGTTGATTTGAAAGTTTGTGTTGATGTTTTTCCTGAACTTCAGCTCAGTAAATGTAAAGCACTGAGATTTCATCTTTCTGTGGCGCAGCTGTAGTCGTGTTCATTTTCATCCACTGATGCTGACAACCACAAACATTTTAATGTGTAAAAGGAAGCAGGAAGTCTTGAGGTTTAAACAAAAAAGGAATTATTATTAAATAAAGAAATATCATCAAATGCTAAACATTAGACAATTTTTAACGGGGTCTTCAGATGACAGCGAGACAGTAAACTGAGGTCATCGTGAGCACAGATCTGCTGCATGTTGAAGCGAGTCGTTTTCTGTCTTCATCTGTTTCAGGAAAGATCAAAATCTGTTCTTGTTGACTTTATTATTACGATTATTTGAATCAGTTTTTAATCTTTGACATGATTTTGATCAGTGAATGAAGTTAAACATGACCTAATGTAGTGATGTGTTCAGTTAAAGCGTCCGTCTCTGTCAAATCTGTTTTCAGGATCTACTAAGCCAGGTCAGAGGTCATGGAGAGCTCTCGAGTGGATCTGGATTCCTGCTGGATTGGAAACAACTGTTTCCTGAGTTATTTGTCATGTTATGTGTTAATTCTGTTTAAAGTCATTTCCTTTGTGTGCAGGAGAGACTTTCTGTGTAGCAGCAGCTGCCAGTCTGCATGTAGATTGCACCAGTATTAACCAGTTTCCAATAAGACGGCTGAGAGTACAAGAAACAGCCTTGAGGATGAAACAGGTGGTTCTATGTAGAGCTGCACGATATTGGAAATATGTCACATTGTGATATTTAGTTTTCTGTGATTTATATTGTGATACGAGTACAAATTCACCAGGGGTCCGTTCTTCGTACGTGGATTATTCAGTTAGCTGGATTTGGATATTGACGATTTGACACGATCCAGGATCGTTTCGTTCCTCAAAGCTGATCCGAGAGTTGTTGTCATAGCAACAGTTCTGCTAGGTTAAACCTGATTGGGAGCAGGTTCAATTCATATAAACAGGAGTAGATCGGCTCAGTTCAAGCAAAGATACTACAGAAAGTGTTCCGAATTCTGATATTTTCTTACAGTAGTAGTTATATACACTTGGGAAAATGGTAGATATTTTTTAACTATATATATAAAGTTATAGTCATTAATAAAATAAATAAAGTTATACATATTAATAAAACGTATGCAATCTGCACCCTCGAAATGAAAGTACAAAGAGGGCCACCTTGTGGTTCAAAGAGAAAACTTATTGATATGAACTTTTTAGATCACTTTAGTACAAATTGTGTATAATAGAAATGCACAATATGTGACTTTTTTTAAAGCAATAATACATTTATGCAGTCATAAACATGTTTTGATAGTTAATATGCCGGTGATTTGATGCTTCACAAAAGTTGCAGACGCCTTTACCAATATGAAAATGCTTTTGTAAACAACCAGTTATTCTTTACACCGATTAAGAAACGGCTACTATAATAAGAAAATCTTTTCTAAATGTAGAGCTAAATACACTGATTTGCATTGAAATACATGATGAATACTCATGACGCATGAAAGTGTAAAGCCTGCAGCTCATAACAAATGTGGAAGGTTATTGCGTGTCATATTTAACAAGCCGTTTACTGCTAATTTGATGTAATTTTGCTCACATGGATAATTGAATATTAATCAGATGATGTCATTACGCTGCTGTGCCGTCAGCCAATCGTTGCATTGCTGATCATGATTTCGAGGATTGATAGATCTGTACTTCACAACACACGCAGCGATCTCAGATCAGTTCATCCAGACATTCTAATCTGATTCGCGAACTTGTTTGAAGAACCAAATTAGCGAGAGATCAGTTATCAAGATTTAAAGATCCAGGATCTGCCAAATAATCTTAGATCATTTAAGCGAGGTACGAAGAACGGACCCCAGATGACCTGAACGGCTCTATGTGTACAGCATTAATCATTTTAGATGGATTGGGATGATTCTGTTGGGGAGAGCATCTGCATAAATTTAATTAACAATCTACAAGCATAGATAAATGCAGTGGAGAAGAAGATAGAGATGGAATAATCTGTGTTTTACTGTTTTCTTAAGAGTCTCAAGGGGCTCGCACACTGGATGCGGCATTTCTATCAGGGTATGCACACGGGCGGCAAGTCTGCGGCTGCTCATGGCGCCCAGCTACTATTTAGGAGGACATAGTTCATATATCTGCCACAGCACAGAGAGACATCTGAGTCGTTTCTTATTAAATAACATTCCACTGTGTGCGTCTGGTGTGCGATACCTCCAACTGTCATGTGCACGCCGCGTTGCAGCACTGAGGGGCCCATCAAGTGTGAGACGCCCTTCACAGTACTCGGGTACAGTGACTGAATAATCAAATGTAAAATAACACTGCACAGTCTAGATAACCTAATCCAATGCATTACTTTTAAAGTTACTAATGAAAGAATTTCTTAGGCCTGAAAATCCTCACACAGCCACAGAGCTCAAAAACAGCCCAAATTCTTGATTAACAATGTGAAAATATCAAACAAATATGAATGTAACATAAATCAATTCCCAAAAGCCGATGATGACAGACTTGACATCAAATATTAATAAATGAAATGCAAAACATGAATATTGTACTGTAAAGCTTGTGACTTTCTCCCCTTTTCTTCACTCCAGATTATCATTTAGCCTGTGTGTAATGAATGCGCCTCTCATCAATAAACACACTTTTAATGAAATATGATCATAAACGCCATATAAAGATGACTGGCTGCTTTTTAAAGATCATATATTGTAGTAAGCCGTTAAAGTTTTGAATTATACGTATTTCTGTAGCTGTATGAAAACGCAACGAGTGAATGAAAAACATCTTATGAACTCTGCAGCAGGCAGATTTGATCTGTCTTTCTCCAATAGTATCTGGATGCTGACTCTGATTTGTAAACTGAAGCTGCATATCTCAGATTTACAATGTCAGACACAATGCACTCAATGGAGCTAGTGACGTCACAGTAACAGGTGGGGTTAGGTGTGCGCATTAAAGCGCAGTTTCCATCCGCTCCACTAGGCGGCATTAGCGAGCTGCTCTTTAAGCCTGAACACCTTTGACAACAGCGACACAGATCAACACAGGTACACCGTTTTACTGGCGTCAAGTTGAGCTCCAGCAGATGACAGCTCAGTGCCAGACTCATAATGTCAGTCAACAGCACATATTACAGCCAAACAGCGAAGACAAGCCACACCAAGTCCAGAAATGGAGAGTAACGCGACTCACCTGTAAGTGACTTTGTTCTGTTGGTTTAGTTTGTAGTGATGTTGTTGTAGTGTTTGTGTTCAGGCATTGCTCTCTCTCTCTCCTCCTCTGCAGCAGTGAAGATACACACGTGTGTTTGTTGTGTTTCTGTAGCAGATCTTTGACCTGTTCTCAACAGCTGACGCTCCTCCACACACTCCTCCACATCCAGGCGGATTCACAGCTCCAGTAAAGGTATTTATGAGCTCATATTTCCAGTAGAGAGTCCAGAAAGTGTGTTTGTTGTGCTGCTGCTCTGTCGCGTGTATGTTGGGGGAGGGACTTTCTGTAGAAAGCATGTGATTGGCCAGATTTGGTGTAGAGTCCTCAGTACAGTATGAGGAGACTTTAGAATTAAATTATGATATTTACAGTGTTTAATTGTGTTTAGTGACATTTAAAGCCCCACAAGCAGCTGTAAGATCATTTAACATATGGTTGATGTGTTTGACTGAAGAATAAGCAGGTTTTTCACATTTTGAACACTGAAATGTAATAATATACTAGCATATGATGCAGTTTACATTAATTTTGAATAATTTACATTTAATATTAATTATTTGTGCTTATTTAGTTTTTTTTTTTCAAAGTGTGTAAATGTGGTCATCCTCACATTGGAGAAAGAAGTGTTGGTTTGTGTGTGTGCTGATGGTGTAGTGGTCAGAGCACACAGCCTGAGAAGTGAAGTTCTCACAGCACACCTGGGTTCAAATCCAAGCCCTGTTACTGCTCTTTACTGCTGATTCAAGAACAAAAAAACAAAAGCATTTATACTCAGTTGTGCTCCCGCACCGATTACTTTGCTGTGATCCACACATGCGAAGTGGGTTTCGTTCCCTAGTCTCTGCTGTAATCATGTCCTCACTGAAAGTGTGTGTTTATCCACTAGCCCATCATGGCTTTCCTGCTTCCTGGGCCAATTTGTCTGACTAAATCCCAGCAAATGACAGTAAAGTAAGCAATAGTGGGATTTGAACCCAGGTCTCCTGCATGAAAACACATTGCTTTATGACTTGAGCCACTGAGATTGTAGAATATTGATGTCTTTAAATTGGTCTTATTGAGATTTTTAGAGAGACTTGATGTAGTTGTAACAAGGGCGGGTTTCGATCCTTCCCTTTCCTGAATGGCAGCCAGACACTCTTCCACTGAACCACAGGGCTTGACTTTTGTCAATAGTTTATTTGTGAGCCAAATTAGAAAGAAATTTATCTCAGATCTTGGTTGAAATTAAGAAATAGATAAAGCCTCATTCAGACATCTGCTGCCCCATCCAGACTCAGTGGCTCAGGTCATAATGTATTGACCTTTAATCAAAGAGACCCGGGTTCAATCCTTACTATGGCTGATGTCCATCTTGACCTCATTATATTGACCAGGAGCTCCTGATGATGGACGTGAAACACATGATGGGTGAATAAACACAAGTTCTCTGAGGAAGAGACTCATAAAGACAAGAGTTCACGTCTGACTTGTACCTCAGACTAGCAGAAATGAGATTCGATCCTTCACACTTCTAAATAGCAGGCGAAAGCTCATCCTTTGAGCCACAGAGCTTGACATTTGGTGTTAATGATTTAGTGAGCCAAAATACAAAGAAATATCTGCCAAACCTTGGTCAGGATGAAATTGGTAATAAAGCCCCATTCAGATATTGACTCCACCATCTAGACTCAGTGGCTCAGGTCATAATGTGATGAGCTTTAATCAAGGAGACCCGGGTTCAAACCTCACTATGGCTAATGTCCAACTAAAGCTTATTATGTTCACCAGGAATAAACACAAGTTCTCTGAGGAAGAGACTCATAAAGACAAGGGTTCAGATCTGACATATATCTTGTTTTATTGAATCAGCTCACACACAGGTCAGCAGTCCAACATCAGTTCCAGCAGGTGTTCAGTCAGGAGATCTGTGGCTCTGTGGTAAGAGCGCTGCCCCACGGCTTCAGGGGTTGCTGGTATCGGTCCCAGCCAGAACTCTGCGATATGTGTGAATGGTGAGTGAGTGTGAGGCGCGCCTGAAGAAGGGGGGATACCAGTTCGGTCTCCCCCTGGAGCTTCCGGAGCCGTGTCCAGCAGGGGTTATACTTTACAGCCTGCCAAAAAATTTTAAATGAACTGTATAAAAATTCTGGACCTTCGTCCCTTCCCCACCCGTTTCGGTTACCATCATTTACTTTGTAGAGGAGTGACCCTCCACAAAGCAAATGATGGTAACCGACATGTGCAAGACAAACACACACACACAATCACACATGATCTACATCACCTGTGCAGCAGCAGATGATCATCATCAGTACAGTCAGTGTCTGTCCACACGTCTCTGCTTCTGTTCAACAGGTTTACAGTCCACAACACGTCACTGATCCTGTAGAGTCGACACACAAATACACACATTATTACACACGCTGAATATCTGATCTAACAATAGACAAATAGACAAATATTAGATCAGTATCAAATATCGCGCCCTCCTGTGGAGATTTCTCTGAACTACACTTTTGCAAATCTTGAATTTACTGGATTTAAAACATTCGCCCTCGTGTGGTGATTTTGGTGTAAGACACCACTATAAATCTAATTGAATGAGTTTCAACATGTCGCCCTCCTGTGGAGATTTTCCTGAATTACACCTTTGCAGATGTGTTGATTTGAAAGTTTGTGTTGATTTTTTTCCTGAACTTCAGCTCAGTAAATGTAAAGCACTGAGATTTCATCTTTCTGTGGCGCAGCTGTAGTCGTGTTTATTTTCATCCACTGATGCTGACAACCACAAACATTTTAATGTGTAAAAGGAAGCAGGAAGTCTTGAGGTTTAAACAAAAAAGGAAATTATTATTAAATAAAGAAATATCAAATGCTAAACATTAGACAATTTTTATGGGGATCTTCAGATGACAGCGAGACAGTAAACTGAGGTCACCGTGAGCACAGATCTGCTGCATGTTGAAGCGAGTCGTTTTCTGTCTTCATCTGTTCCAGGAAAGATCAAAATCTGTTCTTGTTGACTTTATTATTACGATTATTTAAATCAGTTTTTAATCTTTGACATGATTTTTATCAGTGAATGAAGTTAAACATGACCTAATGTAGTGATGTGTTCAGTTAAAGCGTCCGTCTCTGTCAAATCTGTTTTCAGGATCTACTAAGCCAGGTCAGAGGTCATGGAGAGCTCTCGAGTGGATCTGGATTCCTGCTGGATTGGAAACAACTGTTTCCTGAGTTATTTGTCATGTTATGTGTTAATTCTGTTTAAAGTCATTTCCTTTGTGTGCAGGAGAGACTTTCTGTGTAGCAGCAGCTGCCAGTCTGCATGTAGATTACACCAGTATTAACCAGTTTCCAATAAGACGGCTGAGAGTACAAGAAACAGCCTTGAGGATGAAACAGGTGGTTCTATGTAGAGCTGCACGATATTGGAAATATGTCACGTTGTGATATTTAGTTTTCTGTGATTTATATTGTGATACGAGTACAAATTCACCAGGGGTCCGTTCTTCGTACGTGGATTACTCAGTTAGCTGGATTTGGATATTGACGATTTGACACGATCCAGGATCGTTTCGTTCCTCAAAGCTGATCTGAGAGTTGTTGTCATAGCAACAGTTCTGCTAGGTTAAACCTGATTGGGAGCAGGTTCAATTCATATAAACAGGATTAGATCGGCTCAGTTCAAGCAAAGATACTACAGAAAGTGTTCCGAATTCTGATATTTTCTTACAGTAGTAGTTATATACACTTGGGAAAATGGTACATATTTTTTAACTATATATATAAAGTTATAGTCATTAATAAAATAAATAAAGTTATACATATTAATAAAACGTATGCAATCTGCACCCTCGAAATAAAAGTACAAAGACGGCCACCTTCTGGTGCAAAGAGAAAACTTATTGATATGAACTTTTTAGATCGCTTTAGTACAAATTGTGTATAATAGAAATGCACAATATGTGACTTTTTTTTAAAGCAATAATACATTTCAGCAGTCATAAACATGTTTTGATAGTTAATATGCCAGTGATTTGATGCTTCACAAAAGTTGCAGACGCTTTTACCAATATGAAAATGCTTTTGTAAACAACCAGTTATTCTTTACACCGATTAAGAAACGGCTACTATAATAAAGAAAATCTTTTCTAAATGTAGAGCTAAATACACTGATTTGCATTGAAATACATGATGAATACTCTTGACGCATGAAAGTGTAAAGCCTGCAGCTCATAACAAATGTGGAAGGTTATTGCGTGTCATATTTAACAAGCCGTTTACTGCTAATTTGATGTAATTTTGCTCACATGGATAATTGAATATTAATCAGATGATGTCATTACGCTGCTGTGCCGTCAGCCAATCGTTGCATTGCTGATCATGATTTCGAGGATTGATAGATCTGTACTTCACAACACACGCAGCGATCTCAGATCAGTTCATCCAGACATTCTAATCTGATTCGCGAACTTGTTTGAAGAACCAAATTAGCGAGAGATCAGTTATCAAGATTTAAAGATCCAGGATCTGCCAAATAATCTTTGATCATTTAAGCGAGGTACGAAGAACGGACCCCAGATGACCTGAATGGATTGGGATGATTCTGTTGGGGAGAGCATCTGCATAAATTTAATTAACAATCTACAAGCATAGATAAATGCAGTGGAGAAGAAGATAGAGATGGAATAATCTGTGTTTTACTGTTTTCTTAAGAGTCTCAAGGGGCTCGCACACTGGATGCGCCTTTTCTATCAGAGTATGCACACGGGCGGCAAGTCTGCGGCTGCTCATGGCGCCCAGCTACAAGTCAGGACATAGTTCAAATATCTGCCACGTCACAGAGAGACATCTGAGTCGTTTCTTATTAAATAACATTCCACTGTGCGCGTCTGGTGTGCGATACCTCCAACTGTCATGTGCACGCCGCGTTGCAGCACTGAGGGGCCCATCAAGTGTGAGACGCCCTTCACAGTACTCGGGTACAGAGACTGAATAATCAAATGTAAAATAACACTGCACAGTCTAGATAACCTAATCCAATGCATTGCTTTTGAAGTTACGAATGGAAGAATTCTGAAAATCCTCACACAGCCACAGAGCTCAAAAACAGCTCAAATTCTTGATTAACAATGTGAAAATATCAAACAAATATGAATGTAACATAAATCAATTCCCAAAAGCCGATGATTACAGACTTGACATCAAATATTAATAAATGAAATGCAAAACATGTATATTGTACTGTAAAGCTTGTGACTTTCTCCCCTTTTCTTCACTCCAGATTATCATTTAGCCTGTGTGTAATGAATGCGCCTCTCCTCAATAAACACACTTTTAATAAAATATGATCATAAACGCCTCATAAAGATGACTGGCTGCTTTTTAAAGATCATATATTGTAGTAAGCCGTTCATCAAGTTTTGAATTATACGTATTTCTGTTGCTGTATGAAAACGCAACGAGTGAATGAAAAACATCTTGTGAACTCTGCAGCAGGCAGATTTGATCTGTCTTTCTCCAATAGTATCTGGATGCTGACTCTGATTTGTAATCTGAAGCTGCATATCTCAGATTTACAATGTCAGACACAATGCACTCAATGGAGCTAGTGACGTCACAGTAACAGGTGGGGTTAGGTGTGCGCATTAAAGCGCAGTTTCCATCCGCTCCACTAGGCGGCATCAGCGAGCTGCTCTTTAAGCCTGAACACCTTTGACAACAGCGACAGATCAACACAGGTACACCGTTTTACTGGCGTCAAGTTGAGCTCCAGCAGATGACAGCTCAGTGCCAGACTCATAATGTCAGTCAACAGCACATATTACAGCCAAACAGCGAAGACAAGCCACACCAAGTCCAGAAATGGAGAGTAACGCGACTCACCTGTAAGTGACTTTGCTCTGTTGGTTTAGTTTGTAGTGATGTTGTTGTAGTGTTTGTGTTCAGTCATTGCTCTCTCTCTCTCTCCTCGGCAGCAGTGAAGATACACACGTGTGTTTGTGCTGCAGATCTTTGACCTGTTTTCAACAGCTGACGTTCCTCCACACACTCCTCCACATCCAGGCGGATTCACAGCTCCAGTAAAGGTATTTATGAGCTCATATTTCCAGTAGAGAGTCCAGAAAGTGTGTTTGTTGTGCTGCTGCTCTGTCGCGTGTATGTTGGGGGAGGGACTTTCTGTAGAAAGCATGTGATTGGCCAGATTTGGTGTAGAGTCCTCAATACAGTATGAGGAGACTTTAGAAGTAAATGATGATATTTACAGTGTTTAATTGTGTTTAGTGACATTTAAAGCCCCACAAGCAGCTGTAAGATCATTTAACATATGGTTGATGTGTTTGATTGAGGAATAAGCAGGTTTTTCACATTTTGAACACTGAAATGTAATAATATACTAGCATATGATGCAGTTTACTTTAATTTTGAATAATTTACATTTAATATTAATTATTTGTGCTTATTTAGTTTTTTTTTTCAAAGTGTGTAAATGTGGTCATCCTCACATTGGAGAAAGAAGTGTTGGTTTGTGTGTGTGCTGATGGTGTAGTGGTCAGAGCACACAGCCTGAGAAGTGAAGTTCTCACAGCACACCTGGGTTCAAATCCAAGCCCTGTTACTGCTCTTTACTGCTGATTCAGTTACAAAAAACAAAAGCATTTATACTCAGTTGTGCTCCCGCACCGATTACTTTGCTGTGATCCACACATGCGAAGTGGGTTTCGTACCCAAGTCTCTGCTGTAATCTTGTCTTCACTGAAAGTGTGTGTTTATCCACTAGCCCATCATGTCTTTCCTGCTTCTTGGGCCATTTTGTTTGACTGAATCCCATCAAATGACAGTAAAGTAAGCAATAGTGGGATTTGAACCCAGGTCTCCTGCATGAAAACACATTGCTTTATGACTTGAGCCACTGAGATGGTTGAATGTTGATGTCTTCAAATTGGTCTAATTGAGAGTTTTGAGAGAGACTTGATGTAGTTGTAATAAGTGTGGGATTCGATCCTTCCCTTTCCTGAATGGCAGCCAGACACTCTTCCACTGGACCACAGGGCTTGACTTTTGGCAATAGTTTATTTGTGAGCCAAATTAGAAAGAAATTTATCTCAGATCTTGGTTGAAATTAAGAAATAGATAAAGCCTCATTCAGACATCTGCTGACATCCAGACTCAGTGGCTCAGGTCATAATGTGTTGACCTTTAATCAAAGAGACCCGGGTTCAATCCTTACTATGGCTGATGTCCATCTTGACCTCATTATATTGACCAGGAGCTCCTGATGATGGACGTGAAACCCATGATGGGTGAATAAACACAAGTTCTCTGAGGAAGAGACTCATAAAGACAAGAGTTCAGATCTGACTTGTATCTCGATCTAGCAGAAATGAGATTCGATCCTTCACACTTCTAAATAGCAGTCGAACGCTCATCCTTTGAGCCACAGAGCTTGACATTTGGTGATAATGATTTAGTGAGCCAAAATACAAAGAAATATCTGCCAAACCTTGGTCAGGATGAAATTGGTAATAAAGCCCCATTCAGATATTGACTCCACCATCTAAACTCAGTGGCTCAGGTCATAATGTGATGAGCTTTAATCAAGGAGACCCGGGTTCTAACCTCACTATGGCTAATGTCCAACTAAAGCTTATTATGTTCACCAGGAGCTCCTGATGATGGACTCTGATGTGAAACTAATGATGGATGAGTGAATAAACACAAGTTCTCTGAGGAAGAGACTCATAAAGACAAGGGTTCAGATCTGACATTTATCTTGTTTTATTGAATCAGCTCACACACAGGTCAGCAGTCCAACATCAGTTCCAGCAGGTGTTCAGTCAGGAGATCTGTGGCTCTGTGGTAAGAGCGCTGCCCCACGGCTTCAGGGGTTGCTGGTATCGGTCCCAGCCAGAACTCTGCGATATGTGTGAATGGTGAGTGAGTGTGAGGCGCGCCTGAAGAAGGGGGGATACCAGTTCGGTCTCCCCCTGGAGCTTCCGGAGCCGTGTCCAGCAGGGGTTATACTTTACAGCCTGGCAAAAAATTTAAAATGAACTGTATAAAAATTCTGGACCTTCGTCCCTTCCCCACCCGTTTCGGTTACCATCATTTACTTTGTAGAGGAGTGACCCTCCACAAAGCAAATGATGGTAACCGACATGTGCAAGACAAACACACACACACAATCACACATGATCTACATCACCTGTGCAGCAGCAGATGATTATCATCAGTACAGTCAGTGTCTGTCCACACGTCTCTGCTTCTGTTCAACAGGCTTACAGTCCACAACACTTCACTGATCCTGTAGAGTCGACACACAAATACACACATTATTACACACACTGAATATCTGATCTAACAATAGACAAATAGACAAATATTAGATCAGTATCAAATATTGCGCCCTCCTGTGGAGATTTCTCTGAACTACACTTTTGCAAATCTTGAATTTACTGAATTTGAAATATTCGCCCTCTTGTGGGGAATTTTGTGGACTGCACTGCTGCCGCTCTAAAATAATGAAAGTTTCTCCCTCCTGTGGAGATATTTCTGAATTACACCACTGCCAATTTGATGGATTTAAAATATTCGCCCTCGTGTGGTGATTTTGGTGTAAGACACCACTATAAATCCAATTGAATGAGTTTCAACATGTCGCCCTCCTGTGGAGATTTTCCTGAATTACACCTTTGCAGATGTGTTGATTTGAAAGAATGTGTTGATGTTTTTCCTGAACTTCAGCTCAGTAAATGTAAAGCACTGAGATTTCATCTTTCTGTGGCGCAGCTGTAGTCGTGTTCATTTTCATCCACTGATGCTGACAACCACAAACATTTTAATGTGTAAAAGGAAGCAGGAAGTCTTGAGGTTTAAACAAAAAAGGAAATTATTATTAAATAGAGACTTATCATCAAATGCTAAACATTAGACAGTTTTTATGGGGATCTTCAGATGACTGTGAGACAGTAAACTGAGGTCATCGTGAGCACAGATCTGCTGCATGTTGAAGCGAGTCGTTTTCTGTCTTCATCTGTTTCAGGAAAGATCAAAATCTGTTCTTGTTGACTTTATTATTACGATTATTTGAATCAGTTTTTAATCTTTGACATGATTTTTATCAGTGAATGAAGTTAAACATGACCTAATGTAGTAATGTGTTCAGTTAATGCGTCCGTCTCTGTCAAATCTGTTTTCAGGATCTACTAAGCCAGGTCAGAGGTCATGGAGAGCTCTCGAGTGGATCTGGATTCCTGCTGGATTGGAAACAACTGTTTCCTGAGTTATTTGTCATGTTATGTGTTAATTCTGTTTAAAGTCATTTCCTTTGTGTGCAGGAGAGACTTTCTGTGTAGCAGCAGCTGCCAGTCTGCATGTAGATTACACCAGTATTAACCAGTTTCCAATAAGATGGCTGAGAGTACAAGAAACAGCCTTGAGGATGAAACAGGTGGTTCTTTGTAGAGCTGCACGATATTGGAAATATGTCACATTGTGATATTTAGTTTTCTGTGATTTATATTGTGATACGAGTACAAATTCACCAGGGGTCCGTTCTTTGTACGTGGATTATTCAGTTAGCTGGATTTGGATATTGACGATTTGACACGATCCAGGATCGTTTCGTTCTTCAAAGCTGATCCGAGAGTTGTTGTCATAGCAACAGTTCTGCTAGGTTAAACCTGATTGGGAGCAGGTTCAATTCATATAAACAGGATTAGATCGGCTCAGTTCAAGCAAAGATACTACAGAAAGTGTTCCGAATTCTGATATTTTCTTACAGTAGTAGTTATATACACTTGGGAAAATGGTAGATATTTTTTAACTATATATATAAAGTTATAGTCATTAATAAAATAAATAAAGTTATACATATTAATAAAACGTATGCAATCTGCACCCTCGAAATGAAAGTACAAAGACTGCCACCTTGTGGTGCAAAGAGAAAACTTATTGATATGAACTTCTTAGATCACTTTAGTACAAATTGTGTATAATAGAAATGCACAATATGTGACTTTTTTTAAAGCAATAATACATTTATGCAGTCATAAACATGTTTTGATAGTTAATATGCCAGTGATTTGATGCTTCACAAAAGTTTCAGACGCCTTTACCAATATGAAAATGCTTTTGTAAACAACCAGTTATTCTTTACACCGATTAAAAAACGGCTACTATAATAAAGAAAATCTTTTCTAAATGTAGAGCTAAATACATTGATTTGCATTGAAATACATGATGAATACTCATGACGCATGAAAGTGTAAAGCCTGCAGCTCATAACAAATGTGGAAGGTTATTGCGTGTCATATTTAACAAGCCGTTTACTGCTAATTTGATGTAATTTTGCTCACATGGATATTTAAATATTAATCAGATGATGTCATTACGCTGCTGTGCCGTCAGCCAATCGTTGCATTGCTGATCATGATTTAGAGGATTGATAGATCTGTACTTCACAACACACGCAGCGATCTCAGATCAGTTCATCCAGACATTCTAATCTGATTCCCGAACTTGTTTGAAGAACCAAATTAGCGAGAGATCAGTTATCAAGATTAAAAGATCCAGGATCTGCCAAATAATCTTAGATCATTTAAGCGAGGTACGAAGAATGGACCCCAGATGACCTGAACGGCTCTATGTGTACAGCATTGATAATTTTAGATGGATGGGGATGATTCTGTAGGGGAGAGCATCTGCATAATTTAATAAACAATCTACAGGCATAGATAAGCGGCGTTGCAAGTCTGCGGCTGCTCATGGTGCCCAGCTACAAGTCAGGACATAGTTCATATATCTGCCACGTCACAGAGAGACATCTGAGTCGTTTCTTATTAAATAACATTCCACTGTGCGCGTCTGGTGTGCGATACCTCCAACTGTCATGTGCACGCCGCGTTGCAGCACTGAGGGGCCCATCAAGTGTGAGACGCCCTTCACAGTACTCGGGTACAGTGACTGAATAATCAAATGTAAAATAACACTGCACAGTCTAGATAACCTAATCCAATGCATTGCTTGTGAAGTTACAAATGAAAGAATTTCTTAGGCCTGAAAATCCTCACACAGCCACAGAGCTCAAAAACAGCTCAAATTCTTGATTAACAATGTGAAAATATCAAACAAATATGAATGTAACATAAATCAATTCCCAAAAGCCGATGATTACAGACTTGACATCAAATATTAATAAATGAAATGCAAAACATGTATATTGTACTGTAAAGCTTGTGACTTTCTCCCCATGATGTTCTTCACTCCAGATTATCATTTAGCCTGTATGTAATGAATGCGCCTCTCCTCAATAAACACACTTTTAATAAAATATGATCATAAACGCCTCATAAAGATGACTGGCTGCTTTTTAAAGATCATATATTGTAGTAAGCCGTTAAAGTTTTGAATTATACGTATTTCTGTAGCTGTATGAAAACGCAACGAGTGAATGAAAAACATCTTGTGAACTCTGCAGCAGGCAGATTTGATCTGTCTTTCTCCAATAGTATCTGGATGCTGACTCGGATTTGTAAGCTGAAGCTGCATATCTCAGATTTACAATGTTAGACACAATGCACTCAATGGAGCTAGTGACGTCACAGTAACAGGTGGGGTTAGGTGTGCGCATTAAAGCGCAGTTTCCATCCGCTCCACTAGGCGGCATTAGCGAGCTGCTCTTTTAGCCTGAACACCTTTGACAACAGCGACAGATCAACACAGGTACACCGTTTTACTGGCGTCAAGTTGAGCTCCAGCAGATGACAGCTCAGTGCCAGACTCATAATGTCAGTCAACAGCACATTTTACAGCCCGACAGCAAAGACAAGCCACAGCAAGTCCAGAAATGGAGAGTAACGCGACTCACCTGTAAGTGACTTTGTTCTGTTGGTTTAGTTTGTAGTGATGTTGCTGTAGTGTTTGTGTTCAGGCATTGCTCTCTCTCTCCTCCTCTGCAGCAGTGAAGATACACACGTGTGTTTGTTGTGTTTCTGCTGCAGATCTTTGACCTGTTCTCAACAGCTGACGCTCCTCCACACACTCCTCCACATCCAGGCGGATTCACAGCTCCAGTAAAGGTATTTATGAGCTCATATTTCCAGTAGAGAGTCCAGAAAGTGTGTTTGTTGTGCTGCTGCTCTGTCGCGTGTATGTTGGGGGAGGGACTTTCTGTAGAAAGCATGTGATTGGCCAGATTTGGTGTAGAGTCCTCAATACAGTATGAGGAGACTTTAGAGGTAAATGATGATATTTACAGTGTTTAATTGTGTTTAGTGACATTTAAAGCCCCACAAGCAGCTGTAAGATCATTTAACATATGGTTGATGTGTTTGATTGAGGAATAAGCAGGTTTTTCACATTTTGAACACTGAAATGTAATAATATATTAGCATATGATGCAGTTTACATTAATTTTGAATAATTTACATTTAATATTAATTATTTGTGCTTATTTAGTTTTTTTTTTTCAAAGTGTGTAAATGTGGTCATCCTCACATTGGAGAAAGAAGTGTTGGTTTGTGTGTGTGCTGATGGTGTAGTGGTCAGAGCACACAGCCTGAGAAGTGAAGTTCTCACAGCACACCTGGGTTCAAATCCAAGCCCTGTTACTGCTCTTTACTGCTGATTCAGTTACAAAAAACAAAAGCATTTATACTCAGTTGTGCTCCCGCACCGATTACTTTGCTGTGATCCACACATGCGAAGTGGGTTTCGTACCCAAGTCTCTGCTGTAATCTTGTCCTCACTGAAAGTGTGTGTTATTCCACTAGCCCATCATGTCTTTCCTGCTTCTTGGGCCATTTTGTTTGACTGAATCCCATCAAATGACAGTAAAGTAAGCAATAGTGGGATTTGAACCCGGGTCTCCTGCATGAAAACACATTGCTTTATGGCTTGAGCCACTGAGTTTGTTGAATATTGATGTCTTCAAATTGATCTTATTGAGAGTTATGAGAGAGACTTGATGTAGTTGTAATAAGTGTGGGATTCGATCCTACCCTTTCCTGAATGGCACCCAGACACTTTTCCTCTGGACCACTGGGCTTGACTTTTGGCAATAGTTTATTTGTGAGCCAAATTAGAAAGAAATTTATCTCAGATCTTGGTTGAAATTAAGAAATAGATAAAGCCTCATTCAGACATCTGCTGCTCCATCCAGACTCAGTGGCTCAGGTCATAATGTGTTGACCTTTAATCAAAGAGACCCGGGTTCAATCCTTACTATGGCTGATGTCCATCTTGACCTCATTATATTGACCAGGAGCTCCTGATGATGGACGTGAAACCCATGATGGGTGAATAAACACAAGTTCTCTGAGGAAGAGACTCATAAAGACAAGAGTTCACGTCTGACTTGTACCTCAGACTAGCAGAAATGAGATTCGATCCTTCACACTTCCAAATAGCAGTCGAACGCTCATCCTTTGAGCCACAGAGCTTGACATTTGGTGATAATAATTTAGTGAGCCAAAATACAAAGAAATATCTGCCAAACCTTGGTCAAGATGAAATTGGTAATAAAGCCCCATTCAGATATTTACTCCACCATCTAGACTCAGTGGCTCAGGTCATAATGTGATTAGCTTTAATCAAGGAGACCCGGGTTCAAACCTCACTATGGCTAATGTCCAACTAAAGCTTATTATGTTCACCAGGAGCTCATGATGATGGACTCTTATGTGAAACTAATGATGGTTGAGTGAATAAACACAAGTTCTCTGAGGAAGAGACTCATAAAGACAAGAGTTCAGATCTGACATTTATCTTGTTTTATTGAATCAGCTCACACACAGGTCAGCAGTCCAACATCAGTTCCAGCAGGTGTTCAGTCAGGAGATCTGTGGCTCTGTGGTAAGAGCGCTGCCCCACGGCTTCAGGGGTTGCTGGTATCGGTCCCAGCCAGAACTCTGCGATATGTGTGAATGGTGAGTGAGTGTGAGGCGCACCTGAAGAAGGGGGGATACCAGTTCGGTCTCCCCCTGGAGCTTCCGGAGCCGTGTCCAGCAGGGGTTATACTTTACAGCCTGCCAAAAAATTTAAAATGAACTGTATAAAAATTCTGGACCTTCGTCCCTTCCCCACCCGTTTCGGTTACCATCATTTACTTTCTAGAGGAGTGACCCTCCACAAAGCAAATGATGGTAACCGACATGTGGATCAGACACACACACAATCACACACATGATCTACATCACCTGTGCAGCAGCAGATGATCATCATCAGTACAGTCAGTGTCTGTCCACACGTCTCTGCTTCTGTTCAACAGGTTTACAGTCCACAACACTTCACTGATCCTGTAGAGCAGACAAACAAATAAACACAAGATTACACACACTGAATATCTGATCTAAAAATAGACAAATATTAGATCAGTATCAAATATTGCGCCCTCCTGTGGAGATTTTTCTGAACTACACTTTTGCAAATCTTGAATTTACTGAATTTGAAATATTCGCCCTCTTGTGGGGAATTTTGTGGACTGCACTGCTGCCGCTCTAAAATAAGAAAGTTTCTCCCTCCTGTGGAGATATTTCTGAATTACACCACTGCCAATTTGATGGATTTAAAACATTCGCCCTCGTGTGGTGATTTTGGTGTAAGACACCACTATAAATCCAATTGAATGAGTTTTAACATGTCGCCCTCCTGTGGAGATTTTCCTGAATTACACCTTTGCAGATGTGTTGATTTGAAAGTTTTTGTTGATGTTTTTCCACAACTTCAGCTCAGCAAATGTAAAGCACTGAGATTTCATCTTTCTGTGGCGCAGCTGTAGTCGTGTTCATTTTCATCCACTGATGCTGACAACCACAAACATTTTAATGTGTAAAAGGAAGCAGGAAGTCTTGAGGTTTAAACAAAAAAGGAATTATTATTAAATAAAGAAATATCATCAAATGCTAAACATTAGACAATTTTTAACGGGGTCTTCAGATGACAGCGAGACAGTAAACTGAGGTCATCGTGAGCACAGATCTGCTGCATGTTGAAGCGAGTCGTTTTCTGTCTTCATCTGTTCCAGGAAAGATCAAAATCTGTTCTTGTTGACTTTATTATTACGATTATTTGAATCAGTTTTTAATCTTTGACATGATTTTGATCAGTGACTGAAGTTAAACATGACCTAATGTAGTGATGTGTTCAGTTAAAGCGTCCGTCTCTGTCAAATCTGTTTTCAGGATCTACTAAGCCAGGTCAGAGGTCATGGAGAGCTCTCGAGTGGATCTGGATTCCTGCTGGATTGGAAACAACTGTTTCCTGAGTTATTTGTCATGTTATGTGTTAATTCTGTTTAAAGTCATTTCCTTTGTGTGCAGGAGAGACTTTCTGTGTAGCAGCAGCTGCCAGTCTGCATGTAGATTACACCAGTATTAACCAGTTTCCAATAAGACGGCTGAGAGTACAAGAAACAGCCTTGAGGATGAAACAGGTGGTTCTTTGTAGAGCTGCACGATATTGGAAATATGTCACATTGTGATATTTAGTTTTCTGTGATTTATATTGTGATACGAGTACAAATTCACCAGGGGTCCGTTCTTCGTACGTGGATTACTCAGTTTGCTGGATTTGGATATTGACGATTTGACACGATCCAGGATCGTTTCGTTCTTCAAAGCTGATCTGAGAGTTGTTGTCATAGCAACAGTTCTGCTAGGTTAAACCTGATCGGGAGCAGGTTCAATTCATATAAACAGGATTAGATCGGCTCAGTTCAAGCAAAGATAATACAGAAAGTATGTTCCGAATTCTGATATTTTCTTACAGTAGTAGTTATATACACTTGGGAAAATGGTACATATTTTTTAACTATATATATAAAGTTATAGTCATTAATAAAATAAATAAAGTTATACATATTAATAAAACGTATGCAATCTGCACCCTCGAAATGAAAGTACAAAGACTGCCACATTGTGGTGCAAATAGAAAACTTATTGATATGAACTTTTTAGATCGCTTTAGTACAAATTGTGTATAATAGAAATGCACAATATGTGACTTTTTTTAAAGCAATAATACATTTCAGCAGTCATAAACATGTTTTGATAGTTAATATGCCAGTGATTTGATGCTTCACAAAAGTTGCAGACGCCTTTACCAATATGAAAATGCTTTTGTAAACAACCAGTTATTCTTTACACCGATTAAGAAACGGCTACTATAATAAAGAAAATCTTTTCTAAATGTAGAGCTAAATACATTGATTTGCATTGAAATACATGATGAATACTCATGACGCATGAAAGTGTAAAGCCTGCAGCTCATAACAAATGTGGAAGGTTATTGCGTGTCATATTTAACAAGCCGTTTACTGCTAATTTGATGTAATTTTGCTCACATGGATAATTGAATATTAATCAGATGATGTCATTACGCTGCTGTGCCGTCAGCCAATCGTTGCATTGCTGATCATGATTTCGAGGATTGATAGATCTGTACTTCACAACACACGCAGCGATCTCAGATCAGTTCATCCAGACATTCTAATCTGATTCGCGAACTTGTTTGAAGAACCAAATTAGCGAGAGATCAGTTATCAAGATTAAAAGATCCTGGATCTGCCAAATAATATTAGATCATTTAAGCGAGGTACGAAGAACGAACCCCAGATGACCTGAACGGCTCTATGTGTACAGCATTAATCATTTTAGATGGATTAGGATGATTCTGTTGGGGAGAACATCTGCATAAATTTAATAAACAATCTACAAGCATAGATAAATGCAGTGGAGAAGAAGATAGAGATGGAATAATCTGTGTTTTACTGTTTTCTTAAGAGTCTCAAGGGGCTCGCACACTGGATGCGCCTTTTCTATCAGAGTATGCACACGGGCGGCAAGTCTGCGGCTGCTCATGGCGCCCAGCTACAATTTAGGACATAGTTCATATATCTGCCACAGCACAGAGAGACATCTGAGTCGTTTCTTATTAAATAACATCCCACTGTGCGCGTCTGGTGTGCGATACCTCCAACTGTCATGTGCACGCCGCGTTGCAGCACTGAGGGGCCCATCAAGTGTGAGACGCCCTTCACAGTACTCGGGTACAGAGACTGAATAATCAAATGTAAAATAACACTGCACAGTCTAGATAACCTAATCCAATGCATTGCTTGTGAAGTTACGAATGGAAGAATTCTGAAAATCCTCACACAGCCACAGAGCTCAAAAACAGCTCAAATTCTTGATTTACAATGTGAAAATATCAAACAAATATGAATGTAACATAAATCAATTCCCAAAAGCCGATGATTACAGACTTGACATCAAATATTAATAAATGAAATGCAAAACATGTATATTGTACTGTAAAGCTTGTGACTTTCTCCCCATGATGTTCTTCACTCCAGATTATCATTTAGCCTGTGTGTAATGAATGCGCCTCTCCTCAATAAACACACTTTTAATAAAATATGATCATAAACGCCTCATAAAGATGACTGGCTGCTTTTTAAAGATCATATATTGTAGTAAGCCGTTAAAGTTTTGAATTATACGTATTTCTGTTGCTGTATGAAAACGCAACGAGTGAATGAAAAACATCTTGTGAACTCTGCAGCAGGCAGATTTGATCTGTCTTTCTCCAATAGTATCTGGATGCTGACTCTGATTTGTAAACTGAAGCTGCATATCTCAGATTTACAATGTCAGACACAATGCACTCAATGGAGCTAGTGACGTCACAGTAACAGGTGGGGTTAGGTGTGCGCATTAAAGCGCAGTTTCCATCCGCTCCACTAGGCGGCATTAGCGAGCTGCTCTTTAAGCCTGAACACCTTTGACAACAGCGACACAGATCAACACAGGTACACCGTTTCACTGGTGTAAAGTTGAGCTCCAGCAGATGACAGCTCAGTGCCAGACTCATAATGTCAGTCAACAGCACATTTTACAGCCCGACAGCGAAGACAAGCCACACCAAGCGCAGAAATGGAGAGTAACGCGACTCACCTGTAAGTGACTTTGCTCTGTTGGTTTAGTTTGTAGTGATGTTGCTGTAGTGTTTGTGTTCAGGCATTGCTCTCTCTCTCCTCCTCTGCAGCAGTGAAGATACACACGTGTGTTTGTTGTGTTTCTGCTGCAGATCTTTGACCTGTTCTCAACAGCTGACGCTCCTCCACACACTCCTCCACATCCAGGCGGATTCACAGCTCCAGTAAAGGTATTTATGAGCTCATATTTCCAGTAGAGAGTCCAGAAAGTGTGTTTGTTGTGCTGCTGCTCTGTCGCGTGTATGTTGGGGGAGGGACTTTCTGTAGAGAGCATGTGATTGGCCAGATTTGGTGTAGAGTCCTCAATACAGTATGAGGAGACTTTAGAATTAAATTATGATATTTACAGTGTTTAATTGTGTTTAGTGACATTTAAAGCCCCACAAGCAGCTGTAAGATCATTTAACATATGGTTGATGTGTTTGATTGAGGAATAAGCAGGTTTTTCACATTTTGAACACTGAAATGTAATAATATACTAGCATATGATGCAGTTTACATTAATTTTGAATAATTTACATTTAATATTAATTATTTGTGCTTATTTAGTTTTTTTTTTCAAAGTGTGTAAATGTGGTCATCCTCACATTGGAGAAAGAAGTGTTGGTTTGTGTGTGTGCTGATGGTGTAGTGGTCAGAGCACACAGCCTGAGAAGTGAAGTTCTCACAGCACACCTGGGTTCAAATCCAAGCCCTGTTACTGCTCTTTACTGCTGATTCAGTTACAAAAAACAAAAGTGCTTATTCTTGTTGTGCTCCCACACCAATTACTCTCCTGTCTTTGGTGTAGGTTACTCATTGAGGTGGGTTTCGTACCCAAGTCTCTGCCGTAACTTTGCATGTATCACACATGTGTTATTCCACTAGCCCATCATGGCTTTCCTGCAGCTTGGGCCACTTTGTCTGACTGAATCCCAGCAAATGACAGTAAAGTAAGCAAAGTGTGGGATTCGAACCTTAATCCTTCTGTATGGCAGTCAGACTCTTATGCACTGAACCACAGGACTTGACATCTATCAATGGTCCTTTGTCACCCAAATTGCAAAAAATAATTTGCCAAACCTTGTTTGAAATTAAGATAGTAATAAAGCCCTATTCAGACATCTGTTACACCATCTAGACTCAGTGGCTCAGGTCATAAAGTGTTGAGCTTTGATCAAGGAGACCTGGGTTCAAACCTCACTTTGGCTAATGCAAACTGAGCTCATTATATTCAACAAAAGCTTGTGAACACCTGGAGAGACGCAATCAGACATGATGCAGCGTTGCTGATATGGAGACAGTTTCAAATCCCACCTCAGTCAGTGGTAATGCTGACTTTCCAGTGTTTTCATACAACAAGGACACTCAAATGATGAATATTAAGGTGTGTATATTATTGGTGTGTGAGGGGATAAACACAAGTTCTCTGAGGAAGAGACTCATAAAGACAAGAGTTCAAATCTGACTTATAATTTTTTTTTATTGAAACAGTTCAACATTGACACATCAGTTCCAGCAGGTGTTCAGTCAGGAGATCTGTGGCTCTGTGGTAAGAGCGCTGCCCCACGGCTTCAGGGGTTGCTGGTTTGATCCAAGCCAGATCTCTGTGATGTGAGTGAGTGTGAGGCGCGCCTGAAGAAGGGGGGATACCAGTTCAGTCGTCTAGAGCAATGTCCAGCAGGGGTTATACATCTTTGCAGCCTGAAAAATATTAAAATGAATTGTATAAAAATGTTGGTCCTTCATCCCACAAATGTTACAATCACACATGATCTACATCACCTAGGTAGCAGCAGATGATCGTCATCAGTACAGTCAGTGTCTGTCCACACGTCTCTGCTTCTGTTCAACAGGCTTACAGTCCACAACACGTCACTGATCCTGTAGAGTCGACACACAAATAAACACATGATTACACACTGAATATCTGATCTTACATTAGACAAATAGACAAATATTACATATGCATGAATTAATGCACACTCATGTGCCTATCACGTTTTTGAATGACACCTTTGCAGATCTAATAGAGTGAATTTAAACTGTACTCCCTCTTGTGGAGATATTTCTGAGTTACACCTTTGCAGATCTACTCAATTTGAAATATTCGCCCTCCTGCTGGGATTTTTGTGAACTGCACTGCTGCTGTTTGAAAATAAAATAAAAAAGTTCACCCTCTTGTGGGAATATTTATGAATTACACTTTTGCAAATCTAATGGACTTATTATAGTATATTCGCCCTCCTGTGGACATCTCTGCGAACTGTACTGCTGCCAATCTATAATAATGAAATGAAAGGTTTCACCCTCGTGTGGAGATTTTGATGAATTACACCTATTGTACATGTATACAGTTTTTGCCTATAATTTGGCTCCAGGAATGGTGGGTTATTTTCATCAGATCAACTGTTTGCATTTAACTTTTAGTATTTTACTAACAAACTCTTTTTGCATTTTTAATTTACTAAACAACCAGCAATTGCACAATTTTGCATATCTAAAAATAGCTGAGTGTACAAGTGCAAAGATATGTGAAGTGATGTATACACCTACCAATAGAGCTGGACATAGTGGATGAACTGGAACCAGTGGTCCACAAATCAGGTGCACTACAATGAGAAAAGAATACTTATGCATAATCATAATCATCTGAAGTGATGCAAACAAAATGATTAATTATTGTTAGCTGTATATTTATTGTCTGAAATGTGTGTACTCTAATAAAGCTGAGATCAGACTATTTAATAAACGGCAAGGAATTATCAAGAGCCAGTAGTGTTGTTGTTTTGCCTGCATTATGTGTTCATGTCAGAGCTCTAGTATTTATTCACTTGGGTTTAATGAATCAAGCACAGTTTCAGTGAAATATGTCAGCTAAAAATCTTCAATTGTAAACTTTTCTTCACATTTTTGTTGCTTTATTTATTAAAACATAATTGACCTAAATTGGAATTATTATAAATAAAATAAACGTACCTTAATAAGTGTGTATGGTAGGAGAATGTCAGTTATTATTAATGATTAAAGCTGTGCAGGGGTGTGCTTTAAAGCAGCAAAGGCTGATTAACTAATGTAAATAAATATGTGTGCTTTACTGAGAATAAATTAGACAAAACACAGCATCTGAACAATCTTATGATATTAATCCCACTTTAAAAACACCAAAAACCTCCATATGAAATCACATAAACCCACCTGAAAATAGTGCTATAGCGATTGGTATTTGCAAAACATATTAATCAAGGATACAGCAAATTGTAGTAACAACTAAAGTGACCCGATAAACTGTAATGTGTTATCAATGTTACTTTAAAAATATCCAAACATTGGTTTAAACAAATCAAGTAAACCCACATTAAAATAATACTACATTCATTTGTAGTAAATACATTTGATTTATTATGGTTTTTACAACACTGGTTAATAAAATCTACAGCATATTATAGTATTAACTGCAATAAACTGTAGTAAATATTGTAGTGTGCTTTAAGAAAGTAATATGTGGTGCATTGTAAAGTATAGTATTTTCACAATAGATTAATTAAAGTGCTTTACTACAGTATTAATTAATTCATGTTTATTTCTATAGTGCTTTAATGTCGATTGTGTAAAAGCAGCTTGACGTAAAAGTTTCAGTAACAACATAGAAGTTCAATATTATAAATAGTATTTACTATAAATTGCTCTAACTGCGTGTTTTTTTGTTGTTGTTGTGTGTCTTTTTTTATGTGGGACATGTTAGAAAAATGCCCATCAGTTTGAAAGCAACTAAACGACGTTTCATTCAAATGTGGATACTTCCATATAATATTACAGTATTTATAAACCAGGGGCGGATTTAACTAATAAGGAAATCTAGGGTCCTCCAATAAATCTAGAAGTATAAATTATACCTATAAACAATAAATAACATAGTTTTCTATCATATTTTGTATGGTGAGAGTCAAACAAATACAATTTTAACATAATTAAATATTATTTAAAATATAATATTATACTTATTTAATGTTATGTAATATTAATATCATAAAATAAAATATTATTATTACATCTGCTAAATTTTGTCTATGACCCCCCAATCATAGAGCAGTCCAGCTGCCAAATTTATATATATATGTTTTAAATTTATAAAAAACAAAATTGTAAATCAATTTTAAGAGAACCAATTGCATTAAGATGGAACATAGAAAAGACGTTTTATGTGATGTAAAAAAAAGTCTAAATAAAAAAAAGTTCAATGAATAAATTGAAACAAATAAATTTGATGAATGAATATATTAATGGTGCATTTTAGCACTGTTGAGCCCCAAAACACCATTATATTTGCTGGTTTTAATGGTGGCAATGTTCAAATTATTATTGTATTATTAATGTTCAAATTATTATTATTATAATTTTCTTGGTAACCTTTAAGATGTCAGTGATAGCCTAGATCAGTGGCTCTCAAACTGTGGTATGTGTACCACCACATGTGGGCTTTCTTCTGGTGGTACACGGAGGAATCAAATATGTCATATGTACATGCAATATATATATTTCAAAATTTATCAAAAATGGTTTCTATATGAATTTGATGACATATAGCCTATATTTATGAGGTCCAAGCAACATTTCCAGGTGCTGATGAATAGGTTACTATAGGTTAACATTGTACATTTAAGTAAAGTTTTTTTTTTTTTTTACTTTTTAAGAACAGTAACCTATCTTTTTTAACAAACTTTAAAAAGCAAATTTTAATTTAAACGTCGACATTTTATTTTGTTTGTTCGTATTTTTACATATAAGCACAGTACAGTTTTAATGTCTAAACTATTGACAAGGTTTAAAATGGCTGATAATAATAAATATGATTAATAATAGTAGTTAATATGCCACATTTTAAAACTGTGCAGAGCTGTAGCTGCTTTACTGGGCCTACTACTACGCTACTGTATTTCAATACTGCTCAACATGGTGGTACTTGGAGGGACAATTTTTTTCTGAGGTGATACTTGGTGAAAAACGTTTGAAAACCACAAGCCAAGACTATGTTTTATATTATAAATTATATTTGTTTTGTTTTAACAGAGAAATAAACTAAAATTAAGACATGTCTGTGAGATTACGCTTTGTTTTGTCGGGAAAGTAACATCATTTATAACTAATTACATTAATTACTCTGAGTTGCATTGATTCATTTCACAGCTCTAGTGGATTCTGGATTGCTTCACTGAACTGTAAATTAAAATTAAATAAAATTAGAAAGGGTGCATTTTAGGAGTGTTGGACTCCATTCCTGGAATTGCTTAGGACCCCCAAATAATCACTAAACCCACCCCTGTATACGCTCAGCTGAAAAGCGCAGTTTCCATCTGCTCCACTAGGCGGCATCAGCGACCTTCGCTGTCAGATTTACATTTTTGAGTCCTTGACATTTGATTACGTTCATACTGTTTTACTGGCGTCAAGTTGAGCTCCAGCAGATGACAGCTCAGTGACAGACTCATAATGTCAGTCAACAGCAGATATTACAGCCAGACAGCGAAGAAAAGCCACACTAAGTGCAGAAATGGAGAGCAACGCGACTCACCTGCAAGTGTCTTTCTTTCGGCGTGAAGAAGCGCTTGTGTGTCAAGTCCTGAGAGTTTGTCTATGCTGTAAAGTTTGTAGTGATGTTGCTGTGGTGTTTGTGTTCAGTCATTGCTCTCTCTCTCCTCCTCCTCTGCAGCTGAATGACAGTGAGAGCGGATCTGCAGTAGTGGCGATACACGCGTGTCTGCTGCACATCTTTCACCTGACGCTCCTCCACATCCACACGCCTTTACATCCACTACAAAAGCGTTTTCTGATGTCAGATTTCCAGCGGAGAGTAAACAAAGTGCGTTTGTTGTGCTGAGTCAGTCACGTGAACATTTGGGGGACGGAGTTTCTGTAGAACGATTTTGATTGGACAGATTTGGTGTAGTGCAAGATGAGTCATCAATGTAATGTTTACTTGTCTGACCTACTTCTGATATCTGAGCTGACATTTTCCACATAGAAAGACCTTTGACAAAAGTTTTAACACAAATGTAATTTTTAAGTAAATAAAATCTTCAGTTGGGTGGATTTGAACCCATATCACACCTTGATCGGTAGACATCATGTTTAACCACTAAGCCACTGTGGCTTTCACCCTGCATGCTGGCATTTAGGGCCACTTGTTGCATATAATACCAACAATTTAACATATAAACAACTATAGGAGGCATCACGGTGGCGCAGTGGGTAGCACGATCGCCTCACAGCAAGAAGGTTCCTGGTTTGAGCCTCAGCTGGGTCAGTTGGCATTTCTGTGTTCGCATGTTCTCCCAGTGTTCGTGTGGGTTTCCTCCGGGTGCTCCGGTTTCCCCCATAAGTCCAAAGACACGTACAGGTGAATTGGGTAAGCTACAATTGTCCGTAATGTATGTGTGTGATGAAAGGGCATCCGCTGTGTAAAACATATGCTGGATAAGTTGGCGGTTCATTCCACTGTGGAGACCCCAGATTAATAAAGGGACTGAGCAAAAAGGAAATGAATGAATGGGATTTAAACTCAAGACTCTAATGACTCTTATGAGCGTGATGAATTGAACCTTGTTTTAGATATGCTTTATTAATATGAACAACAAACTATTAAAATGTGGGACGCAGAGCTAACAGTGCGCAATAAAGCTTTTTAGGTGTCTTTAATCCAGTGTTATTCAAAAGAATACATGAATACTAATGAAAATATAATAAATAAACATCCTAATAATCCCTTAAAAAGCATTACTTAATGTAAGTTTAACACAAAACGAAATAACAAATATAGCTATAACCCTTTTAATTACAAGTCCTGTTACCTAATCATGATCAGGGGTCACCAAACTTGTTCCTGGAGGGCCGGAGTCCTGCAGATCTTAGCTCCAACCCTAATCAAGCACACCTGAACAGCTAATCAAGGTCTTATATGCATACTTGAAACACTCAGGCAGGTGTGTTGAAGCAAGTTGGAGCTAAACCCTGCAGGGACACCGGCCCTCCAGGACCGAGATTGGTGACCCCTGATTTGCATATTCATCAACCGTAGCCAGTCTTTTAATGCATAATCCATAACGTTCACTGAAAAAAAAATGTTCAAAGATGATTCCTTGGATTTACTCAATTTTTTTTATGTTAAGTGGTTGTAAACAATTTATTTGTGTTGAATTTAAACAAACAAATTAAGTTGAACATTATTAAATTTAATTTGTTTGTTTAAATTCAACACAAATAAATTGTTTGCAACAGTTCTGCATGCAACACTTTTTTTCAGCATTGTTCAACATTATATTTCCATTTATTATAGAAGAATTGTTAAATATAGGAAGATTGTTTACAAACCAAACTATCATAACAACAACAAAAGCACTAATAGTACTATCATTATTATTAAAATGAGGCTAAAATAAACTGGAATAGTCATTTTAAATGACGTCATATTAAGGCATTTCTGCTTAAATGTAAGATAGACCATGTAAAAACTAAACATGTTTATATTTCCTTTTAAGGCAGCAAACGTCCTCTGGAAATAAACATTTGAAGGAATATCATTGATTTTCAGATACAACAATATTATAATTCTACTCAACCCCATACTCAATAAGCATTTATTCAGTTCCTCCACCAGAGGGAGACATTACACCACAGGAGCCCTCTGTATGATTTATAATATTGGAGATGTAGTGGATGGAGTTTCATAGTAATTGTTCATTAAACAAACACACTTTAAGCTTAAATATTACACACATACAAGGCAAAGATAAATATGCTATCTAATAAAGTCTACACATGCATTTCAATGTATGGTAGCATGTTTACACCTTTATATTAAGTTGCCTCAACCACTAATTACTTAGATAAATATGTATTGCAAAACCCATCTTGTACTTTTGAGGTTGGATATGGGTGGGTTTAAGGGTGGTAGTATGGGTACTGTAGATGTATACTACTTTACATTACATGCACTGCACCAAACTATTAATATAATACAGGTAGGTAGTAGTTAACACCACTTAATATAAAGTGTGTCCATCTATTATTTCTCTTCAGAGCTCAGCAGCAAAAACAAGCCTTGCTTTTGTCATAGCAAGACAACGCCTTGGAGTCAAGATTCTGAAGGGTAGGTTATAAATATTTGTTGTTAATTATTATAATGGTTTTGCGTTAGAAATATTCAAGTCTCTTTTTTGTTATTTTATGCCAAACAAACAAATAAATAATAGTAATAAATTAAATCAATGAAGCTTTTTTTACATAATAGATTTAATTTGAGCCATTATTGTACTATATAATTACATTTGGTCCTAGTTTATATAAAGTGCATTAAATTATACATTGTCTAAATTATATTAATTGCAAGCACTTAGTTAGTTAAGGCCACTTTATATAAAGTAGGTCCATTAATTTTCTCTTCACAGTGAGCATTTAATGTGGGCATGTAAAGATTCTGAAGGGTAAGTTATAAATATTTGTTGTTATAATTATTATAATGCTTTTGTTTTAGAAATATACAAGTCTCTTTTTCGTTGTTTTTGCCAAACAAAGAAATAAATAATGGTAATAAATTAAATCAGTAGTTTAATGAAGCTTGTTTAACACACACATACACACACACACACACACACACACACACACACACACACACACACACACACACACACACACACACACGCACATGCACACACACACACACACACACACATATATATATATATACAGTTAAAGTCAGAATTATTAGCCCCCTCCTTTAAACTCTTGTTTCTTTTTTAAATATTTCCCGAATGATGTTTAACAGAGTAAGGAAATTTTTTACAGTATGTCTGATAATATTTTTTCTTCTGTAGAAAGTCTTATTTGTTTTATTTTGGCTAGAGTAAAAGCAGTTTTTAATTTTTTAAACATCATTTTCGGGACAAAATTGTTAGCCCCTTTAAGCTATATGTTTTTGCTAAAGTCTACAGAACAAACCATCGTTATACAATAATTTGCCCAATTACTCTCCTAACCTGCCTAGTTAACCTAACCAACCTAGTTAAGCCTTTAAATGTCACTTTAAGCTGTATAGAAGTGTCTTAAAAAATATCTAGTCAAATTTTATTTACTGTCATCATGGCAAAGATGAAATAAATCAGTTATTAGAGACGAGTTATTAAAAGTATTATGTTTAAAAATGCGTTGAAAAATATTCTCTCAATTAAACAGAAATTGGGGGAAAAATAAACAAGGGGCTAATTCAGGGGGGCTAATAATTCTGACTTCATATTAAATTTGAGCCATTTTTGTACTTTTGTATAATTACATTTGGTCCTAGTTTATATTAAGTGCATTGTACTAAATTATACAGGGTGATTCAAAAAGTATACCACAAGTTTGAAAATCTGTGTTTAATTAAAGAAACATGATGGAAGCTTGGGTAATTAATCATTGCGAAGAACTTCAGAGCTTCGCTAAATCGATGATAGAAAGAAGCTTAAAGCTTAGCTCTCCTTTTCTTCTTTGCAGAGTTCTCGATTTTTAAAGTTGTGGTACTTTTTGAATCACCTCTGCATTGTCTAAATTATATTGAATGCAAGCACATACTAGTTAAGGACACTTTATATAAAGTGGACCATATCTTTTTCTCTTCACAGTGTGCACTTAAAACAAGAGGACTTGGCAGTATTTAAACAGACCCGGCTCTCCAGGACGAGGCAGAAAGAAAAAAAAAAAACTGGCCTCTTCGGGTAAAGCACAACAAAGCCTTGAAGTGAGCAAGTCAAGATTCTGAAGGGTAAGTTTTAAATATTTGATGTTGTCATAATTATTATAAAGCTTTTGTTTGAGAAATAAACACTTGAATATATTCCTGTCTTTTTTTTGTTATTGTATTCTCTTCAGGACGAGATGGAAAGAAAAACACATGCCTCTTTGGTTTAAGCAGGACAAAGACTAAAAGTGGGCAATTGAGGATTCTGAAGGGTAAGTTTTAAAGATGTTTGGTTGTTTTATCTATAATTATTATTATGTTTGTGTTTTAGAAATGTACAATTGGTACGTAGACGTGTCTGAAAATGTGACTTATTTAATTTTGTTATTTGATGCAACAAATGAAGAAATGGCATCAGTAGTTTTTTCTCTCTCATACTGTATTTGGATTTGATCGGAGGCATTTTTGTACTTTTTATAATTACTTTTGATCACAGCTTATATTAAGTGTGCTTTAATCTTGCATTAATCTAAATGCAAGTAGAGTGCTCAGCATATACAGGCCAGTAGCCAGGGGGGTTCAGGCGGTTTGAAAGACCCATCCCTCACTGACAAAAGTCCAGAGATTGTCCCATACATGAACTTATTTTACTGTTTTGACTACCAGCCATAATAAATTGTGAAAATAACCCATCAACAAAGTTTTTAAGACCAAGCAGAACCCTGTATTGGCTCTTGGTACCTAATTTGGGACAGCAAATTTAGCACGCCTAAGTCACACTGAAGTCACACTGTGCCAAATTCAGCATCCCAAATTCTTACTGTTGAATGTGCTGGCCAGTTTGTAATTAGCCTAGTAATTAATGACAATAGTCTACGTTTTTATTATTATTAAAAGTTTCTTTCTAATAACATATGATGTAAATCTTTAGGAAATGCTTTTGGTACATTAAAAAGTGCAGTTATGAGGACCATCCGACAAGCTAATGCAGCAAAAAAAAAAAAAAAAGCTTAAAAAGTCACTAAACTGCAGTATTTAAACCTCATAATTAAATAGAAAAAAGGCTAATATATGCAAAAAGATCCACCCCATTCACCAGGCTGACTACAGACCTGATATACGAGTACGTCTCTCATCAATCACTCATTTAAATGAATATTTCCTATAGGATGCTGTACATGGTGGTGGATGAGGAGAACAGAAAACCGTTTTATAAATGTAAGGAGTTATTATTATTATTACATTATTATATTTGTGTACGTATTAGTCAGTACTGAAGCCAAATCTGGAGCTAATTACACAAAAAAACTTACGATAACGGTCTAAAATTAGTACACACAAGGGGAAAATATTAAATTAAAAATGAAACTGAGAAAAAAATCAAGAGAAACAAAAAACCTATAAAATACTGTGGAAATTTTGTAGGTTTTAAATGTTTCACATGAGTTTAAATGTATGATCTTTCTATTTTCAAAGATATTCGGTGACCAGACTCTTAATTTAATGAATATAACTGTTTAATAAATCTGTTTTGTTTAAATGCACCAAAATATGTTGTTTATATTCTCTGAGAAATGCTTCATAAATATTCATTTTCAAACTGGCATGTACTCATTTATCCAGAGCACTGTACATAATAGTGAAGGAAACTCACATATAGTGCGGGCATGTATTTTTCTCTTTACAGTGTGCACTTCTTAAAACAAGAGGACTTGGCAGTATTTAAACACACCCGGCTCTCCAAGACAAAGCAGAAAGAGAAAACATGCCTTTTTGGTTAAAGCAAGAGTAAGTTGGTTTGTTTGTAGTCATTTTGTTTTTGTTTTAGAAATGTACAATTGATTAGCATATAAAAATGTGCCTCATTTCATTTTGTTATTTGATGCAACAAATGAAAAAATGGCATATTTTAATGAAGGTTTTTGGTTTGATTTGATGCATTTGTGTCCTTTTTATAATTGCATTTGGTCCTAGTTTATATTAAGTGTGCTTTACCAAATGATTAATCTGAATGCAAGTACAGTGCTCAATATATATGAGTGATATTATCAATACTCCCTATGGGATGCTATACATTATTATATTTGTGTATGTATTAGTCAGTACTAAAGCCTAATCTGGAGCTAATCTACCAAAATAACTTACGATAACGGTCGAAAATTAGTACTGCCAAGGAGAAAATATTAAATTAAAAAGATGAAAAAAAAATCGAGAGAAACACAAAATAAATATATAATATTGTTGAAATTTAGCAGTTTGTAAATGTTTTGCATGATTTTACCTGTAATATCTCTCTATTTTCGAATATGTTCGGTGACCAAACAATTATTTAATGAATATAACTGTTTATTAAATCTGTTCTGTTCAAATACACCTAAATATATTGTCTATAATCTCTTAGAATTAGATCATAAATATTCATTTTCAAACTGGCATGTACTCATTTATCCAGAGCACTGTACATAATAGTTAAGGAAACTCATATAAAGTGGGACCAGGTATTTTTCTCTTCACAGTGTGCACTTAAAACAAGAGGACTTGGCAGTATTTAAACAGACCCGGCTCTCCAGGACGAGGCAGAAAGGAAAAAAAAAACATGCCTCTTTTGTCAAAGCAAGACAAAGCCTTAAAGTGGGCAATTCAAAATTCTGAAGGGTAAGTTTTTGCAAGAAAAAGAAAGAGAGAAGACGGAGGGGAAAAAGTTATCTAAGCCATTACGCTCCTTCACAATAGCTCTGGTTGAAGTTGTGCCTCTTCTGATCTTCTCTCAGCTGGACTTCTGCTTTCCAGCCTGTCTCCTCTGATCTCCAGTCATCCGAGAGGTTTTTCTGTCAGCCTGCGAGCTGTCAAAGTAGCCCTGGAATCAAACGCCACTCCATGCTCAGCTATGATCAAAGCGGCACAGGTGAGGCAGACACAGAGACACATACAATTGGCATCTAAAAAAGTACGCCGTCTCCCTCCCCTCCCTCCCTCCCTTCCTCCTGCTTTTTTTATTTTATCTCCTGACACCGAGAGGAGAAACGCAGAGCACATTGATCAGAATAAAGCAAAGTGATCAGGTTTTGAAGATGTGGGGGGAAGTTTGTTCTGGGCTCAAACTTTTGGACAAAGGGAATTCTGGGATACAGGTGAGGGCGCTGCATAAGGGGACACTTTAAATGCCTTTTTTTTTTTTTTTGAGGCGGCTTTGAAAAGGATTTACCCTGTTGATAGTCCTCTCAAGTCAAAAGCATCTTTTATTTTTATTTCTAGTAGCTTTTATTAGGTTTTCTACATCAAATATCAATCAAATCATTCATTTAACACTAACACTCCCCCAAATAAACACTTCCCTTCCTCAACAGCCTATAACCTCCCAATGAAAACACTAAAACATAATTAATAAGTAAAATAAACAAATCAAACCAAATTAAATTGTATTCATCTATTATTGCTCAGCTTAAGAATTAAGAGAGTTAGCCAGCAGGTAATCTAAATAGGGGAGCCACACCTTGTCAAAGAGTCTATAAAGAACCAGTAAGTGCAGAATTTAATGCAAGTAAACACTTAATTTATCCGGGCATCAACAGAGACGTGTTTCCACTTTAAAAGGAGGAGATGTCTTACTAGTAAAGTAATAAAAGCTAAAGCCTTTAGGATCATTACTGAAAGGTTAGCATCTACTGCCAACCCCAAAATGGCCAGAAGTGGATTTTTCATCTTTTATTTTTTGATGAAATGACCACACACACATACTCAGATAAAACTATGTCCTGCATAGTTAAGCTCCAACTTCCTTCAACACACCTGCCTGGAAGTTTCAAGTATACCTGGAAAGAGCTTGATTAGCTGCTTTAGGTGTGTTTAATTGAATTTGGAACTAAATTATGCAGGACAGCGGCCCTCCAGGACTGAGTTTGGACACCCCTGTTTTAGATCAAGGCTCTATTTTTCGTTATTAACTGTATTTATCTATACGTACGAGTCAAAAGAGAGTTTTTCGTTTTGTATCAGTGTTCAAGCGTCATATTTAAAACACTGAAAGTTAATTAACATAAATAATTTCCTACAAATTATTTATAATAAAAGAAAATAAATCAAACCAAATTAAATTGTATTCATCTATTATTGCTCAGCTTAAGAATTAAGAGAGTTAGCCAGCAGGTAATCTAAATAGGGGAGCCACACCTTGTCAAAGGGTCTATAAAGAACCAGTAAGTGCAGAATTTAATGCAAGTAAACACCTAATTTATCCGGGCATCAACAGAGACGTGTTTCCACTTTAAAAGGAGGAGATGTCTTACTAGTTGTAGTAAAAGCGAAAGCCTTTCGGACCATTTCTGTAGTTTCCATTTCATAGTTTAGCTCCAACTTCCTTTAACACACCTGCCGGGAAGTTTCAAGTATACCTGGACAGAGCTTGATTTATCAGGTGTGTTTTATTGAGGTTGGAACTAAATTATGCAGGACAGCGGCCCTCCAGGAACAAGTTTGGACACCCCTGTTTTAGATCGAGGCTCTAGTTTTCTTTATTAACTTTATTTATTTATATGTTTGAGTCGAAAGACAGTTTTTCGTTTTGTATCAGTGTTCAAGCGTCATATTTAAAACACTGAAAGTTAATTAAAATAAATAATTTCATTCAAATTATTTCTAATAAAAATGATGAATATGTACACTATGTAAAACCCGATAAGTTAACTCCAATCGTTTGAGGAAACCCATTGCGACAAATCTTTTAAGTTTTGAAACCAAATGGTTTGAGTTCTGTAAACTCAAAATGTACTGAATCATAGACACTTTGAGTTTACATCACCAAACATTTAGACTATTAATAACTTAAAACACTTTAAATCCAGTCATCAAATCTATATGTGTTCGAGTCCAAACAAATGTATAGCTGCTCAAAAGGCTTGAGGAAACCGATTGCGGAAAATGGTTTAAGTTGACTGAGCTCAAAAAAAGAAAGTTAGTCAACTTAAATGGTTTGCCGCAGTCAGTTTCCTCAAACCTTTTGAGCAGCTATACAATTGTTAGGAGTTAATCTGTTACCTGAACACAAATAGATTTGAACAAAGCAAAAACTATCAAGTGTAAACAAGAAATTACATAATAATAAGGTATTTAAAGCCAAAATTATTTAAATATTTATTTCACTCAAGCATATCTAGAACAAAACAAGTTATCATGTATTAAACAAATGGTCTGTGGATGTAGAGCAAATGTAATCAATCAATTGAGTCAGTGTTACCTTTTCACAAAACTAAGAAGGTAAAAAGAAGTCTTGAAGAAGTTCATATGAAGGGCAAAAACCAGAGTCTGTGCACTGAACCAGGATTTTGAAGGCATCACCATGTCATCTTCGAGAACATTTAAGTCATCTAGCACATCGATAGACAGCGTTCCCTCTCCCTTCTTGACAGCAATGATGGCAACAGCTTCCTGTTATGCCTGGTTGTCCCTGTAAATGCATTGAAACCATCTTTGTTAGTGAATATATCTCTATATATATTTATATGAATATATATTTATAGTTTAAATGACAGCAGTTTCTAATAAAAATTGTTAAAAAAATGTTGAGGTTTGACATTGTGTAAAAAATAATGCTTTTGATCAGTGAGGACTGATGTATTAAAAGTCACATTTAAGACTTGTAATCTTATGATTTTAACATTAATGCATGTATTTAGACTTACTATTCAAATAATTTACATAGAACTCAACTGTAAAGGACAGAAAAATCAACACAAGGGATATTCAGCACTAATTGTTTCATAAAAAGCTTCCTAATCTAAATTTCTTTGTGAACATGATATAAAAAATGAAGAAAATAAGTGAAATGTAATCATAAGTTGCAATTATAATAAATCAATCAAAAAGCAAGTGTTTTTTTATGTAATATATGACTTTTCTCCTGATTCACAATTTTAAATACTGTAACTCAATATAGAAAGTGAAATTAATCATTCTGTTTTGTTTAGTAAAGGGGATTTACTTATTGGCCATTCCCAGACCACATTATTAACACTAAACTAGTAAATACCTAAATTAAAAATGATCAATTACAATTAGAAATAAACCGATAATAATGCAAGTGATATCCAACACTATTTGTTTAACGGAGGGAATTAGCCTACTGACAACTCATTTGGGAATATAATCAAAGGATCATGTGACGCAAGAGTTGAACTGTTGAAGCTTTGCCATCATAAAAATTAATTACAATCTAAAACATATTTAAAACAAACATGTTTTCCTTTAGTTTTTTTCTTTAATTGTAAAACTAACAAAATTAACAAATATTTATTTACATTTTTACTGTATTTTCACTCAAAAATTAGCCTAGTATAAGAGATTATCAAAAATTGTACAAGCCCCCAAACACCTGAATGTTCTACATCTAAATTAAACGATTAGTATCATCCCATCCTCATATTAACACAAATAGTTTGATATTTGCAGCCAAATGACATCTAACGTGACATTTAATATTACATAATGACGACTCATATGACATTTCAGACGTCACAGCCAATAGCCAGAAGAAGATGAACAAACAGGGCTTTTTTTCCTCTTTCTCAAACACACACATATAATCTGAAACACAAAAATAACATTAAATAGTTCACTAATTGTTTAAACCAAACATCTATTATTCAGGCACAATCCTCAATCAAGCTGTTAAAACTAAATAAACATCTTCTTTTCCCCTAGTGTTGTCTAATAAAAACATTTATGATCACCCTTTCAGCAAAAGAAGCGCAGTTATTGTGCCAAAAGTTTAATATTAGCATGACATCACCATCAATCGTCAATACTCACATTCAACCCCAAAATAGGAAATAATGTTATATAATGAAATAACGTCTCACTTTTTAGGCTCGAGATGCATGTTAAAGAGATGTAGAGACTTCCCATTTGCACCCGGTTCAATGGACGAAGAAAAAGAGGAAACAGATCAAGATTTATATCGGACTGAGTCCTGATGACTTGAAAGCGAGCGCTGACTTCACTGAAAACTTGCCTGCGGCCGACAATCACAGGTAATTTACATTTCTAATTGAATTTAATCTAAGTCTTACACAAAAGAGATTGTTAATCTTGTGCCATACATCTGAAACTTTCTAATAATGATTATAAAGAAATATTATAAATGCTTGTGTGTGTGTGTGTGTGTGTGTGTGTGTGTGTGTGTGTGTGGTGTAAGATAGACTGGTATTATTCAAAAAGCTGTAAATATAGGCTTACTGTATTATACTGATCTGCCTGCTTATATGTTAAGAATTACTTTCTAAAACAATAATCACATTGATCAAATATAACAAATCTGATTAGGTAATTGCTATACAGCAATATAATATAATATAATATAATATAATATAATATAATATAATATAATATAATATAATATAATATAATATAATATAATATAATATAATATAATATAATAGATATAATAGATATAATATAATATAATGTTATATAATAAATATAATATAATATAATATTTTTGATGCAAAGATGCCTTAATATAATATAATATAATATAATATAATATAATATAATATAATATAATATAATATAATATAATATAATATAATATAATAATATTATATTATATTATATTATATTATATTATATTATATTATATTATATTATATTATATTATATTATATTATATTATAATATAACCAAAGGTACATTTTGGTTTCTTATGGTACAAATGATGTCCTCAAAGGTACAAACTGCAGTGGTACACATTTGTTTCTTTGTCTTAAGGTACAGTTCTGTCCCATAAAAAAATACAGCCCCAGTGACAAGGGTTTGTACCTTCTTTGGTACAAGAATGTACCATTTTTTTCTGAGAGTGTATAATATA